>NC_042994.1:649455-952803 GCF_901001165.1 Salmo trutta | reverse complement strand
TCTCCATGTGGCCCTATCGATATGGATGGGGGTGTGCGCCGTCTGCTGTCTCCTGAAGTCCATGATCAGCTCCTTAATTTAGTTGACTTTGAGGGAGAGGTTATTTCCCTGGCACCACTGTGCCAGGGCCCTCACCTTCTCCCTGTAGAATGTCTCGTCATTGTTGGTAATCAGGCCAACCACTGGTGTGTCGTCTGCAAACTTGATGATTGAGTTGGAGGTGTGAGTGGCCACGTAGTCATGGTTGAACAGGGAGTACAGGAGGAGGCTGAGCACGCACGCTTGTGGGGCCCCTGTGTTTAGGATCAGCGTAGTGGAGGTGTTGTTTTCTACATTAAAAACCTGGGGGCGGCCCGTCAAAGTCCTGGACCCAGATGCACAGGGCAGGGTTCAGACCCAGGGCCAAAACTTAATGATGAGCTTGGAGGGTACTATGGTGTTGAAGGCTGAGCTGTAGTCAATGAGCAGCATTATTCCACACAGTAGATATTCCTCTTGTCTAGATGGTATACGGCAGTGTGCAGTGCGATGGCGATAGCATCATCCGTGGAGCTATTGGTGCGATATGCGAATTGCAGTTATTCTAGGGTGTCGGGTAAGGTCCATCTCAAAGCACTTCATGATGACAGAAGTGAATGCTTCGGGGGTAGTAATTTAGTTACCTTTGCTTTCTTGGGTACAGGAACAATGGTGGACATCTTGAAGCAAGTGGGGACAGCAGACTCGGATAGAGAGAGATTGAAAATGTCCTTTAACACTCCAGCCAGCTGATCTGCACATGCTCTGAGGACACGGTTAGGGATACCGTCTGGGCCGGCAGCCTTGTTAGGGTTAACACGCTTAAATGTCTTACTCACGTTGGCCACGGGAGCGGCCCATGTCGGCGGCACTGTGTTATCCTCAAAGCGGGCGAAGAAGGTGTTTAGCTTATCAGGTAGCAAGACGCCGCTGTCCGCGACATGGTTGGTTTTCCATTTATATCTGTGATTGTCTGGAGTTCCTGCCACATACGTCACATATGATAGTGGCACGTTGTACTACTACAGAAATCAGTGTTTGTGTGCTTAAATGTTACTTACAGGTGTGCTGCTGATAGGGAAAGAATTAATACCATTTGCAAAACATTTGGTCTGTTGCAAAACATTTTGTAACATAAACTGTCTACTGTATACTCTAGTAACCAAACAGAGCTAACAGAAAAAAAACGGGGAGGGACCTACCTGAATTTGTCCAATAGACACTGTTTTTGTTGCAAAACTTTTTCCGATTGTGGTAAACAGTTTCCATTGCAAAACATTTTGCAACAGTCTAAATGTTTCACAACGGTCTGTGACTAATGAAAACAACCCAGTACCAGGATTAAGAAAAACAACAGCCTACACAGTCAATACAGCATCACTATGATGATTATACTGCCGCCTCTACTACCAGTACTGTACACAATGGTCAACAGTTAACATAATTATGTGGATGTTGTACTACTACAACGTGTGGTTAAATATGACTTTGTCAGTAGCCAGTGTTGTGTTTCACTATCGATCTGATCTATGTCCAGTTTGTTTATGTTTTATTAGTCCAACATTATCGAGGACATTATTATTAAGATGGCAAAGCTAATGTTGTGATTAGCCCAACATTATGAGGACATTATTATTAGGATGGTGCAGTAATGTTGAGATGCCAGTAGGGAGAGCTCTAGTCTAAAACACTGGAACCTTCAGTAGCTGATGAGGAGTGTAAATGTAATTGATTAGCAGAATAGAATGAATGACATCATGGAACTGACCAAATGTAAATGGATCTTTGACCTGTTCCATGTAGAACTCAGAGGGTCTAAGATATTATAAACATTCCATATAGAATAATCAACATATTGTTAACATGGTTCTGTATTTATATAAAAGTGGAAATGGGGGACATTTTGTTCATTTTTGAAATATAGGGCCCACTCTAATACAGTAATCTTCCTTTTCTGACATGCTGTTCTGGTCCTCATGCATGTTAATGTCTTAAAGAGGAAGGAAAGGACAGTTCTATACCAGCTTCTTGTATCCTGACTACTTTAAATATGTGTCAACCACAGAACTGACAGTTACTATCAGTTTCCACACACTGCCAATAAGTTGACTCACTGTACAAGACCTCTCCCCTTCACTTCACTCTGTAAGTACTCTTTACAATATCTTGAAAAATAGTTTTTGGTTTTAAGTCATATACTTGAGGGTAATGTATCATGTTACTTCTTGTCATGTTTTGAGTTGTGTTTTGGTTGTTACATCAGGCCCAGTATTCATAAAGGTTCTCAGTGTAGGAGTGTTGATCTACATAGGGAAGAAATGATTAATCAAGGTAAAAAATGCCCGTGTGCATATGTGTATGATAACAGAATACATTAGACTATATATGGATAACAGGCTACATTAGACTATATATGGACAATAGGCTAAATTAGACTATGTATGGACAACAGGCTACATTTAAGCAATAAGGCCCGAGGAGGTGTGGTATACGGCCAATATACCACGGCTAAGGGCTGTTCTTAAGCATGACGCAATGCGGAGTGCCTGGATACAGCCCTTATCCATGGTATATTGGCTTTAGACTATGTATGGATAATAGCAGTGTTGTAAATCCGGTCACGAGACCACATATTGAGTGTTACTAGTTCTTGTCTCAGAGTTGAATACATTTGTACTTGGTCTTGGCTCAGTCTCACGAGGACATGTCTGTAATAGTAATAGATATTCCAGAGACCAGCGGAATAAAAAACGAATTGTCAGCTTCCATTTATTCAGTCAGCGTATAAAACCGCTTTGGCAGGCTAAATATATACACTCCTTTCTTGAAACATTAGCATCTTAATAGTCTTTATAACTATTATAGACATGTTTGCGCAAGTGGCAAACCTATAGGCCTTCAGTGTGTGACAGGTTCTGAATTCTGAAAGGACAGCATCCGTAATACCAGCGCAGTCATATAATCCCTACTTGTGCGAATCAAAGTGGTGTAGTGTTGGTACACAATTTACCAATTATGTAGTACAATAGAGAAATCATGCACAAAGTAGCCTACACAATAGCCGCCACACAACCTAGTTTCAGTGCGAATATAATCTACAGGCAGCAAGAGCATGCAGCTCTCAACTGGTTTTGAAAATGGAGCAGCTCACAGAAGAATGACTTCGGTAGACGGTAGGGTAGCTATGGCCTAATGTTAGCTAGCTAACATTGAACCTGGTTGGTTAGCTACCTGCAGATTCATGCATGGTAGTAACGTCATGAGTTGTGATAATGGTTCATTGTTTTACCTAGCTAGCTAGCTACATGTCTTAACAATAGACCTCCACTATGCAAGTAACCATTTTGGGTGCGTTCGTAAATTCAGTTTGGTCATCTACTCTGATTTCAGAGCACTCTCGTTTGAGTGTGCCAGAGAGTGCAGAATAACTGATGAATTTACGAATGCTCAACACTCGTTGAATATGGCCGGTGTCAGTAAACATCAGTAAACTCATCGGCCAGAGCGTCCGGTGTGCTCTCTGAACGGGAAACGCTCTGAATTTACGAACAGCCACACTTGCAGTCACCAAACGCTCTGAATAACATAACAGCCTAACCAGCTCTGTTAGTGCGAGTACTGTTCAGTGAGCTGTTCTCTCTCACTTAGATGTCTGGAAGTAGTTAGCAAGTTAGCCTGCGTGCTTGACTGCTGTTGTTAGTACATTCGGATCAACCCTTAAAGAGATGGGTGGAGCTAAAGCTTAAGAGGGTGGTGTGAACGATGCTGAATGGGTGTAGACAAAGAAAGGCTCTCCAATAGTAGTGCCAAAACATTCAAAGGCCATTTTCTCAAAAGTGAGTTTACGAGTTGATCAACTTTCAAAGCAAAATTACTTTCCCATTGTTCCTCACCTGTAGTGTATGATAAATAATTGTGTAGCTCTGAGTTTCTACTTTTATCCAATGTAAAAAAAACACATTTTCTAATGTTGCTACATAATACCGATTTGAGTCGGCCAGTCCACATTTGTGATGCGCATTTGTGACCCGATTCAGGAAAACTAGGCGTATGTCACAAGTCACAACTTCACAGGAGAGCTGTTTGAACGTAAAAATATTTTTTATCAGAATGCGAACATGTGAAATTTCATGTGCCTTAAAATCAAACTTGTATGCCATCTGTAAAATACAAATAAAATTGTTAAATTACGAGCGTAGTTGGTTTAGCCACAGAAAAAGTGAGCAACCTTCCCGCTAGCCATGATTGGCTGAGATAATGAGTGGGCTGGACATGCCAAGAGATGAGTTTGGATTGGTCTGCCATATAGCACGCGTCTGTCTATTGGAGCTGGAAAGTATGTCTAGGTAATCATGTCAAACACAGCTTTTAAAAATTTTATTGCATAGTAAAACTTCATAAACCTAATGTCAAGTTAGTGTACTAACGTTAGTTGGCTGGCTCGCTAGCTAATGTTATGTGTATGCTCTCCACTTTCTGGAGGACCGAGTTTTGAAATCAGTGGAATTCAGTATGATAGCTAAGGAGATGGAGAAAACACCAGTCTGGATTATATCACCAAGCTAAGGGCAAGCATAAGACAGGAGACGCGTCCAACCATAATGTATACTGGTAAGATGTTCTAGCAAGCTACATTTTCAGATATTGCACGTTTCTAAAGAGATGGGTGGGGCTAAGGCTTAAGAGGGTGTGAACAATGCTGAATGGGTGTAGACAAAGAAGGGCTCTTCAATAGTAGTACCAAAACATTGAAAGACGGTTTTCTCTAAAGTGAGTTTACAAGTTGATCAACTTTCAAAGCAGAATTACTTTCCCATTATTTCTTCAAATGCAGTGTATGATATACAATTTTGTAGCTCAGAGTCTCTACTTTTATCCAATGTAAAAAACAGAAATTCAAATGTTGCTACATAAGACTGAATCCAGGTGGTGAGTCACATTTGTCACCATGCCCTGTTCGCATCAGAGCCGTATACATGGATGGGCTTGGGGGGACACATGCCCACCAACTGGGGAGCCAAGCCCTGACAGTCTGAGCCAATCAAATTGATGTGGTTTATGCATTGTTGTGGACTTAGAACATCACATTTCTGTCTTTTTCTGTACAAAAAAATGTGTGATTGAGAGAGTGAAAATCTGAAAAAATCAATAGGAAAACCCATAAAATACCATGGGAAAACATAGGATTTTTCACACAGGGTGCCTTTCAAATGCATTGAGTTGTACAACTGATTAGGTATCCCCTTTTCCTATGCTGGCCGGGCGGGCAGTCTGGGAACTTTTTGACAAAATTTGACTATACCACCTTCTCCAGGCACCTATGCTACTGCATAGGGACAATGGAAAGACAGCAGTTACACACAGCATGATGTTAAAGGAGAAGCAGATGATTAACTCAAATATAATAAGCCAGTTGGTCCCAGTCATAAGAATACAAAAACACAAACATTAAGCATTTCCCAATCGAAATGTACAACTATACTGCTCAAAAAAATAAAGGGAACACTTAAACAACACAATGTAACTCCAAGTCAATCACACTTCTGTGAAATCAAACTGTCCACTTAGGAAGCAACACTGATTAACAATACATTTCACATGTTGTTGTGCAAATGGAATAGACAACAGGTGTAAATTATAGGCAATAAGCAAGACACCCCCAATAAAGGAGTGGTTCTGCAGGTGGAGACCACAGACCACTTCTCAGTTCCTATGCTTCCTGGCTGATGTTTTGGTCACTTTTGAATGCTGGCGGTGCTTTCACTCTAGTGGTAGCATGAGACGGAGTCTACAACCCACACAAGTGGCTCAGGTAGTGCAGCTTATCCAGGATGGCACATCAATGCGAGCTGTGGCAAGAAGGTTTGATGTGTCTGTCAGCGTAGTGTCCAGAGCATGGAGGCGCTACCAGGAGACAGGCCAGTACATCAGGAGACGTGGAGGAGGCCGTAGGAGGGCAACAACCCAGCTAGCAGGACCGCTACCTCCGCCTTTGTGCAAGGAGGAGCAGGAGGAGCACTGCCAGAGCCCTGCAAAATGACCTCCAGCAGGCCACAAATGTGCATGTGTCTGCTCAAACGGTCAGAAACAGACTCCATGAGGGTGGTGTGAGGGCCCGACGTCCACAGGGGGGGTTGTACTTACAGCCCAACACCATGCAGGACGTTTGGCATTTGCCAGAGAACACCAAGATTGGCAAATTCGCCACTGGCGCCCTGTGCTCTTCACAGATGAAATCAGGTTCACACTGAGCACATGTGACAAACGTGACAGAGTCTGGAGACGCCGTGGAGAACGTTCTGCTGCCTGCAACATCCTCCAGCATGACCGGTTTGGCGGTGGGTCAGTCATGGTGTGGGGTGGCATTTCTTTGGGGGGCCGCACAGCCCTCCATGTGCTCGCCAGAGGTAGCCTGACTGCCATTAGGTACCGAGATGAGATCCTCAGACCCCTTGTGAGACCATATGCTGGTGCGGTTGGCCCTGGGTTCCTCCTAATGCAAGACAATGCTAGACCTCATGTGGCTGGAGTGTGTCAGCAGTTCCTGCAAGAGGAAGGCATTGATGCTATGGACTGGCCCGCCCGTTCCCCAGACCTGAATCCAATTGAGCACATCTGGGACATCATGTCTCGCTCCATCCACCAATGCCACGTTGCACCACACTGTCCAGGAGTTGGCGGATGCTTTAGTCCAGGTCTGGGAGGAGATCCCTCAGGAGACCATCCACCACCTCATCAGGACCATGCCCAGGCGTTGTAGGGAGGTCATACAGGCACATGGAGGCCACACACACTACTGAGCCTCATTTTGACTTGTTTTAAGGACATTACATCAAAGTTGGATTAGCCTGTAGTGTGGTTTTCCACTTTAATTTTGAGTGTGACTCCAAATCCAGACCTCCATGGGTTGATAAATTGGATTTCCATTGATTATTTTGGTGTGATTTTGTTGTCAGCACATTCAACTATGTAAAGAAAAAAGTATTTAATAAGATTATTTATTTCATTCAGATCTAGGATGTGTTGTTTAAGTGTTCCCTTTATTTTTTTGAGCAGTGTATTATTTCCCATTGCAAAAACAGTAACCGGTGACTTAAAGATTCAAATAGAACTGACAGCGTTTTAACTACTTTGCAGATATGAAACAATCAGACAATCATATCAGTCAAAAATATCAAATTCCCAGTTCATGCTACAAAACCAACTTTATAAAAGGTTTTTAAAAAATAGGTTATATTTGACTCAACGTTTCATGATGTAAACTAAGGCATTGTTGGCAGAATAGATGGATGCAGTTCAATGCATGATTACTATAATTCACCAATACGTTTCCTAGTAGTCCAAAACATGTTGCTATCAGGTTGTAAATCGCAGCTGGCCTGGTAAATTGTTTGCTGCCTCCATTCAGGATGCACTGTTTCAGTTTCAATATCTCAAAATTCTGGACAAAAACAGACAACTCACTCAATACAATCAAACTAGCAAGGCAATGCCATTGCAGTGGGTGAGTGACAGACTTTTCCCCTCATAGTTTTTCAGTGGCTATACACAGCTAGAGATGCAGGTGTCATTTGGTTAGCTAACAAGAACGTGAACAACTGTTAACCAGTTCACATATCTCTTGTGTTAGCCGGAGTGAATTTGCGATCTACTTTGATTTCAGAGAACTCTCGTCTGAGTGTGCTAGATTCTACGGGATCGGTGTCCCTCCACCGGTACGGTTGAGCTAATGTGCTCTAATGTGATTGGCATGACATTGTAAGTAACAAAAAACATTTCCCAGGACATAGACATGTCTTATATGGGCAGAAAGCTTAACGTCTTGTTAATCTAACTGCACTGTCCAATTTACAGTAGCTATTAGAGTGAAGAAAGACCATGCTATTGTTTGAGGAGAGTGCACAAAAACAAAACTTATACTGGTTTGATACATTCACCTTCGGAGGTAAATAATGTACTTACATTCAGTAATCTTGCTCTGATTTGTCATCCCGAGGGTTCAAGAGATTAAATGTAGCATAGTTTTGTTTCATAATATCAATTTTTATATTCAAATGTAGGAACTGGGTTCTTTGCTTTGGCTCCTCCTCCTGTCCAGCTCAGGAGGAGGAGGCGCCGGCCTTCAAGCTGCTGCTGAACCTACTACGCCCTTCACTTATCAACCCCGGACTTGTCTCGTCAATCCCCACTCTATCACTGTATATATACTCCCTCTGCCATTTTGTCTTTATCGGTCGTTGTAATTGTTACTTGTTATCCTGACAGGAATCTCTCATACTATTTCCTGAGTACTTTACATTTTGCACTTTGGGTTCACCCTGTGCCTATTTGTTTCTGAAGATACAATCATTAAGAGGCTAGAGCGCAGAACAACTGATGAATTTATGAACGCGCAACACCCGCTGAATATGACCAGTGTCAGGAAACATAGGCAAAAAAGTAATAGTTAGTCAAGAATGCTCTAGAAAACATGTAAACAGGCTAACCAGCTCTACTACGGTGAGTAAAATGGTCAGAGTGAGGTGTTCTCTCGTTTGTGTCTGGAAGTAGCTAGCTAGCTTGGGTGCTTGGTTGGGACTAGTATGCATTGGCAGGCAAGCTGCAGAAGGATGAGGAGGCTTCAATTCCCCATCGTTTATCAGTGCAGTTTTGACAGCCAACTAGCTGAAAAATTGAGGCTTTATCTAATGTTACTTCGTTAGATTTGAGCTCATCTTGCTCTGTCTAGCATTAGTTATTGATCTTGTTGTTGTTGATGTGCATAACTGAGGGGGAGACAGCCTACCTTTTCATGGTTGTTTGATCAATATGACTGTAAAGTTTCCAAATGTATGAGGACTGCTGTGGTGTTTACATATTTGCCGAAATCCATTCAAGTGTATTTTGTGGCTTTTGACGAATGCGTTAAAATGATCTAAAGTCAAGCTGTTGCACCTGCCTGTAAACCCAGTCCAGTTAAAAGTGAATAATGGCAGGCCCGTGTGGCAAATGATTTGTTTGTATAAAGACCTGTGTTTTGCTTGATACATCAGGGTCAGCACTCATAAAATGTATCAGAGCAGGAACGCTGCTCTAGTATCAGGTCCACTGAGTCAAAGAGTGTGTGCCCTCAGGCCTGGAAGGAAGCAAAAGTCATTCCACTTGTAATGTTGACACAGGGAGTCAGGAAGCAGGTGCAGTTAGTGAATTTAATAATAATGAACATAGAACAATACAAAAAAAGAGAAACGTCTGACAAGGAAACAACCAATACTATCCGATAACTGATATCAAAAGAGTGCTATATAAAGGCTAAGTAATCAGGGAGTAATGGAGTCCATGTGTGACTGATGATGAGACGCAGGTGTGCATAAAGATGGGTTGCCAGTTGCGGTGGTTAATAGACCGGCGACGTCAAGCGTCGGAGAGGGAGAGCGGGAGTAGACGTGACAAGAACACTAAAGCACCCTTTACTGGCTCAAACAGCCGACCAATCAGCCTGTTACCAACCCATAGTAAACTTTTGGGTTTGACCAGATACAATACTATGTTGTAGGGAAGGGCATTCAACATGCACAGCACTTACACAAATTACTGATGATTGGCTGAGAGAAATTGATAACAAAAATATTGTGGGAGCTCTTTTGTTAGACTTCAGTGTGGCTTTTGACATTATGGATCATAGTATACTGCTGTAAAAAAATATGTATATGTTATGGCTTTACACCCCCTGCTATACTGTGGATTGAGAGTTACCTGTCTAACAGAACACAGAGGGTGTTCTTTTATGGTAGCTTCTCCAACATAATCTAGGTAGAATAAGGTATTCCCCAGGGCAGCTGTATAGGCCCCTTACTTAAAAAAAACTTTACTAATGACCTGCCACTGGCTCTGAGTAAAGTCTGTGTATGCAGATGACTCAGCACTGTACACGTCAGCTACTAAAGTGAGTGAAATCACTGCAACACTTAACAAAGAGCTGCAGTCAGTTTCAGAATGGGTGGCAAGAAATATGTTTTTCATGAATAGTTAAAAAAATTAAAAACATTATATTTGGTACAAACCATTCACTTAACCCTAAACCTCAATTAAATCTTGTAATGAATTAATCATGTAGAAATTGAGCAAGTTGAGCAGACTAAAGTGCTTTAACTTGTTATGGATAGGGGGCAGTATTTTCACGGCCGGATAAAAAACGTACCCGATTTCATCTGGTTATTACTCCTGGCCAGAAACTAGAATATGCATATAATTAGTAGCTTTGGATAGAAAACTCTCCAAAGTTTCTAAAACTGTTTGAATGGTGTCTGTGAGTATAACAGAACTCAAATGGCAGGCCAAAACCTGAGAAGATTCTGTACAGGAAGTACCCTGTCTGACCATTTCTTGGCCTTCTTTGTCATCTCTATCCAAAACAAAGGATCTCTGCTGTAACGTGACATTTTCTAAGGCTCCCATAGGCTCTCAGAAGGCGCCAGAACGTTAAATGATGACTTTGTAGCCCACGGCTGAAAAACAGTAGCGCATTTGGTAAGTGGTCGATCTGAGAACAATGAGACGGGTGCACGCATGCACGTGAAGAGTCCATTTTAGATTATCAGTCTTTGAACGAAAACAACGACTCCCGGTCGGAATATTATCGCTATTTTACGAGAAAAATCGCATAAAAATTCATTTTAAACAGCGTTTGACATGCTTCGAAGTACGGTAATGGAATATTTTGACATTTTTTGTCACGATACGCATCCGTGCGTCACCCTTCGTTACCCTTCGGATAGTGTCTTGAATGCACGAACAAAACGCCGCTATTTGGATATAACTATGGATTATTTGGAACCAAACCAACATTTGTTGTTGAAGTAGAAGTCCTGGGAGTGCATTCTGACCAAGAAGAGCAACGGTAATCCAATTTTTCTTATAGTAAATCTGAGTTTGGTGAGTACCAAACTTGGTGGGTGTCAAAATAGCTAGCCTCTGATGGCGAGCTATCTACTCAGAATATTGCAAAATGTGCTTTCACCGAAAAGCTATTTTAAATCGGACACCGCGATTGCATAAAGGAGTTCTGTATCTATAATTCTTAAAATAATTGTAATGTTTTTTGTGAACGTTTATCGTGAGTAATTTAGTAAATTCACTGGAAGTGTTCGGTGGGAATGCTAGTTCTGAACGTCACATGCTAATGTAAAAAGCTGTTTTTGATATAAATATGAACTTGATTGAACAAAACATGTATGTATTGTATAACATAATGTCCTAGGAGTGTCATCTGATGAAGATCATCAAAGGTTAGTGCTGCATTTAGCTGTGGTTTTGTTTTTTTTACATTATATGCTAGCTTGAAAAATGGGTGTCTGATTATTTCTGGCTGGGTACTCTGCTGACATAATCTAATGTTTTGCTTTCGCTGTAAAGCCTTTTTGAAATCGGACAGTTTGGTTAGATAAAGGAGAGTCTTGTCTTTAAATAGCTGTAAAATAGTCATATGTTTGAAAAGTGTAAGTTTTCGGATTTAGAGGAGTTTGAATTTCGCGCCCCGCCCATCATTGGATATTGGAGCAGACGTTCCGCTAGCGGAACGTGTAGATGTAAGATTAAGTTGTAAAAACATCTCAAAGATGATCAATGGAAACAGGACGCAGCTGATCTCAATTTTGAGTCTCATAGCAAAGGGTCTGAAAACTTATGAAATAAGGTATTTCGGTTTTGTATTTTTGATACATTTGCAAAAAATTCTAAACCTGTTTTTGCTTTGTCATTATGGGCTATTGTGTGCGGGTTGATGAGATTGATATTTTCTTTGATACATTTTTGAATAAGGCTTTAGCATAACAAAATGTGGAATAAGTCAAGGGGACTGAATACTTTACAAATGCACTGTAGATAACAGGCAACATGAAATTATATATGGAAAACAGACACCATGTAACAGTTGTCTTCAAGAATGGACCAAGGCGCAGCGGGAATGTGGATACTCATATTTTAATTAAACTCAAGTAAAGCATCCACAGGCAAAAACAATAAACAGTACTCACGACGACAGGAACAGTCTTACAGGCACACAAAACGCAATGCAAGAACAACTACCCACCACCCCAAAGAAAAACACACACTACTATATAGAACTCCCAATCAAAGGCAACTCAACACACCTGCCTTCAATTGGGAGTCCAATCACCCACACAACATTAAACACACACAAACCCCCTGCCACATCCTGACCAAAACTAACACAATTACGCCCTCTGCTGGTCAGGACGTGACAGTACCCCCCCCCTCAAGGTGCAGACCTTGCACCTAAAAGAAAACAAACCCCCAAACAACAAATAATATCCCCCTAAACAATAAGGGAGGGAAGGGAGGGTGGCTGCCATCAACGACGGCACTGTGCTACATCCTCCCTCCCAGACCCACCTATCCTGGAGGTGGCTCAGGTGCAGGACGTGGACCTCGCTCCACCTTCGGCATCGCCCACTTCAGTGGCGCCGATAGCTGCGCCGGGCAGACGGGCCACTCGTGCCGACCCTGGCAGAAGGACCACTCTGGCTGGGCCGGAAGACAGGCGGGCCACTCGGGCTGGGCCGGAGGACAGGCGGGCCACTCGGGCTGGGCCGGAGGACAGGCGGGCCACTCGGGCTGGGCCGGAGGACAGGCGGGCCACTCGGGCTGGGCCGGAGGACAGGCTGGCCACTCGGGCTGGGCCGGAGGACAGGCGGGGCACTCGGGCTGGGCCGGAGGACAGGAGGGCCACTCGGGCTGGGCCGGAGGACAGGCGGGGAACCCTGGCAGCTCCGGGCAGTCGGGCCACTCTGGCAGCTCCGGGCAGTCGGGCCACTCTGGCAGACCCGGGCAGTCGGGCCACTCTGGCAGACCCGGGCAGTCGGGCCACTCTGGCAGACCCGGGCAGTCGGGCCACTCTGGCGGCTCCGGGCAGTCGGGCCACTCTGGCGGCTCCGGGCAGTCGGGCCACTCTGGCGGCTCCGGGCAGTCGGGCCGCTCGGCGACTCATGACTGGCGGGCAGCTCTTGCGACTCATGACTGGCGGGCAGCTCTGGCGACTCATGACTGGCGGGCAGCTCTGGCGACTCATGACTGGCGGACAGCTCTGGTGACTCTTGACTGGCGGGCAGCTCTGGTGACTCTTGACTGGCGGGCAGCTCTGGTGACTCTTGACTGGCGGGCAGCTCTGGTGACTCTTGACTGGCGGGCAGCTCTGGTGACTCTTGACTGGCGGGCAGCTCTGGTGACTCTTGACTGGCGGGCAGCTCTGGCGACTCTTTACTGGCGATGCTGGGCTGACGCACTAGACGCCTGATGCGTGGGGCTGGTACTGGACGTGCCAGCCTGGAGACACGCACCTCAGGGCTAGTGCAGGGAGCTAGCCTGGGGCTCCCTTCTCGCCCCGTTAAACAGCCCTTGTGCCCCCCCCAAAAAAATTATTGGGGCTGCCTCTCGGGTTCCCTTAGCTCCCTTAACTTGTCCTCCCAGGTCCATCCTTCCTCCTCGTTCGTCCGCTGCTTGGTCCTTTGGTGGTGGGTAGTTCTGTAACAGTTGTCTTCAAGAATGGACCAAGGCGCAGCGGGAATGTGGATACTCATATTTTTTTTAATAAACACAAGTAAAGCATCCACAGGCAAAAACAATAAACAGTACTCACGACGACAGGAACAGTCTTACAGGCACACAAAACGCAATGCAAGAACAACTACCCACCACCCCAAAGAAAAACACACAATACTATATAGGACTCCCAATCAAACGCAACTCAACACACCTGCCTTTAATTGGGAGTCCAATCACCCACACAACATTAAACACACACAAACCCCCTGCCACATACTGACCAAAACTAACACAATTACGCCCTCTGCTGGTCAGGACGTGACACACCATTAGATTATATATGCATAACAGGCTACATTAGACTATATGTGGATAACAGACAACGTTAGACTATATATGGATAGCAGTCTACATTAGACTATATATGGATAACATGCTACATTAGACTATATGTGGATAACAGACAACATTATAATATATATGGATAACAGGCTACATTAGACTATATATGGATAACAGGCTACATTAGACGATATATGGACTGCAGGCTACATTAGACTATATATGGATAGCAGGCTACATTAGACTATATATGGATAACATGCTACATTGTATATATGGATAAAAGACAACATTAGACTAAATATGGATAACAGGCTGCATTAGACTAAATATGGATAACATGCTACATTAGACTATATATGGATAACATGCTACATTATATATATGGATAAAAGACACCATTAGACTATATATGGATAACAGGCTATATTAGACAATATTTGGATAACATGCTACATTAGACTATATATGGAGAACAGGCTATTTTAGACTATATTTGGATAACAGGCTAAAATAGACTACATGTGGATAACAGTCTACATTAGACTATATATGGATAACAGGCAACATTAGACTGTATATGGATAACATGCTACATTAGACTATATATGGATAACAGGCTACATTAGACTATATATGGATAACAGGCTACATTAGACTATATATGGATAACAGGCTACATTAGACTATATATGGATAACAGGCTACATTAGACTATACAGTATATGGACAGCAGCAGTCAATACAGCAGGCTATGGTGATGATGATACTGATTCCTCTGCTAACTAATGCTACTACCAGTACACAAGGGTCAGGATTGTAACAGAAGATTATCAAATCAAATGTTAATGGTCGCATACACGTTTAGCAGATCTTATTGTCGGTGCAGCAAAATGCTTTTTTCTTAGCTCCAACAGTGCAGTAGCATCTAACAATACACAACAATACATAAAAACCTAAAAGTAAAGTAATGGAATTAAGAAATATTGAAATATCAGGACAGGCAATGTTGTTTTCCGGAGTATAAATATATAGAATAGTATATGTACAGCAATAGTTGAATAGGATGGACTTGAGTAGACTACAGTATTTACATATGAAATGGCTGAACCATGTGTACATTTTTTTAAAGTGACCAGTGTTCCATTATTAAAGTGACCAGTGTTCAATTATTAAAGTGACCAGTGTTACATTATTAAAGTGACCAGTGTTACTTTATTAAAGTGACCAGTGTTCCATTATTAAAGTGACCAGTGTTCAATTATTAAAGTGACCAGTGTTACTTTATTAAAGTGACCAGTGTTACTTTATTAAAGTGACCAGTGTTACTTTATTAAAGTGACCAGCGTTACTTTATTAAAGTGACCAGTGTTACAATATTAAAGTGACCAGTGTTAAAATATTAAAGTGACCAGTGTTCCGTTATTAAAGTCACCAGTGTTCCGTTATTAATGTGACCAGTGTTTCGTTATTAAAGTGACCAGTGTTCCATTATTAAAGTGACCAGTGTTCCATTATTAAAGTGACCAGTGTTCCGTTATTAAAGTGACCAGTGTTCCGTTATTAAAGTGACCAGTGTTCCGTTATTAAAGTGACCAGTGTTACAATATTAAAGTGACCAGTGTTCCATTATTAAAGTGACCAGTGTTACGTTTTTAAAGTGACCAGTGTTCCATTATTAAATGACCAGTGTTCCATTATTAAAGTGACCAGTGTTCCGTTATTAAAGTGACCAGTGTTACGTTATTAAAGTCACCAGTGTTATGTTATTAAAGTGACCAGTGTTAAATTATTAACCGCTCCAGCGTCCCGTCCCTTCAGCGGGATCAAAATCCAGGGAAAACTCCTAGCGACATTAGCATAACGAAATTCAATATATATTTTTTTTCAAATATAGGACTGTGTCATATCGTTTAAAAGATACACCTCTCTTGAATCGACCCTCGTCGTCCGATTTCAAAAAGGTTTTACAGGAAAAGCACAACATTAGATTATGTTAGAGGAGTACACGGCAAAAGTGGCATCATTTGAATTTTCCGACCAAGCATATGCATCACAAATAACCAAAAAACAGCTAAATGCAGCACTAACCTTTACAAACTTCATCAGATGACACATCTAGGACATCATGTTACACATAGCATGCATTCTTTTGTTCAATAAAGGTCATATTTATATATAAAAACAGCATTTTACATCGGCGTCTGAGGTTGACCAGCTATTTTCCCCTCAAATGCGTCCCGGGAAACAGTGCTACAAATCCCTAAATTACTATTCGAAAACAATTTTTTAAATTTATATTGTCAATCTAAGATTTATAGATGAATATCTCTTGAGAACACTTGTCATACCAGATTTTAAATTAACTTTACTGGGTAATCACACTTTGCGATAAAAGCAGATGCGATACTGAGAAAATGAGCTAGGACAACTAGCACGGCGCCATCTTGGAAAAGTGGGAAATCACATCTGATCTTGTATAATATTGTAAATAATCGCCTACCTTTAGTTGTCTTCATCAGAAAGCACTTCCCGGAATCACAGGTCCACAACAGATGTATTTTCGGTCGAAAAAGTCCATCCTTTATATTCCATTAGCCTGCTGCTAGTTGCGCGTCCTAAGGCTGTGTCCAAAAGCTCCGACGTGCGCGGGACTGTAGTGTCAGAAATGAGGGTTTTTCCCTCCTTTAGGTTCGTTCAAACATGTCAAACGTTGTAAAACATTAATCTTCAGGGCCTGTAACACCAAGAGAGCCAATAAGATTCGACAGAGACGATTGCAATGTGTTTTGATACGTTTCCAAAGGTGGGGTAGACTGGCCCGCCGGCGTCATAATGGTGATGGCCCAACCCCCGTGACCAATTTCCAATGCGTCTCTTTCATTGAGTTTCGACTGTATAAGGCTCAAACCACTGTGAAAAGACTGGGGACATCTAGTGGAAGCAATAGGAAGTGCTCAATGATCCATTGTTAACGGTGTGATTAATAGGGAAAGCTGTGAAGTCGGGTCCACAATTCAGAATTCCACTTCCTGTTTCAATCGGTCTCGGGGTTTTGACTGCCAAATGAGTTCTGTTATACTCACAGACACCATTCAAACAGTTTTAGAAACTTTAGGGTGTTTTCTATCCATATAAAATAAGTATATGCATGTCCTAGCTTCTGAGTTTGATTAGTAGGCCGTTGAAAATGGGAACAAATTTTTTCCAAAATGCGCTGTGGCGCCCCCTTTGCGGGGGTATCCGTAAGAGTGACCAGTGTTACTTTATTAAAGTGAGCAGTGTTTCGTTATTAAAGTGAACAGTGTTCCGTTATTAAAATGACCAGTGTTATGTTACTAAAGTGACCAGTGTTACTTTATTAAAGTGACCAGTGTTCCGTTATTAAAGTGACCAGTGTTCCGTTATTAAAGTGACCAGTGTTTTGTTATTAAAGTGACCTTGGTTCCGTTATTAAAGTGGCCAGTGTTACGTTATTAAAGTCACCAGTGTTACGTTATTAAAGTGACCAGTGTTAAATTATTAAAGTGACCAGTGTTACGTTATTAAAGTGACCAGTGTTACGTTAATAAAGTGACCAGTGTTACGTTATTAAAGTCACCAGTGTTATGTTATTAAAGTGACCAGTGTTAAATTATTAATGTGACCAGTGTTCCGTTATTAAAGTGACCAGTGTTCCGTTATTAAAATGACCAGTGTTATGTTACTAAAGTGACCAGTGTTATTTTATTAAAGTGACCAGTGTTCCGTTATTAAAGTGACCTGTGTTCCATTATTAAAGTGACCTTGGTTCCGGTATTAAATTGACCAGTGTTCCGTTGTTAAAGTGACCTGTGTTCCATTATTAAAGTGACCTTGGTTCCGGTATTAAAGTGACCAGTGTTCCGTTGTTAAAGTGACCTGTGTTCCATTATTAAAGTGACCAGTGTTACATTATTAAAGTGACCAGTGTTCCGTTATTAAAGTGACCAGTGTTACGTTATTAAAGTGACCAGTGTTCCGTTATTAAAGTGACCAGTGTTACAATATTAAAGTGACCAGTGCTCCATTATTAAAGTGACCAGTGTTACGTTTTTAAAGTGACCAGTGTTCCATTATTAAAGTGACCAGTGTTCCATTATTAAAGTGACCAGTGTTCCGTTATTAAAGTGACCAGTGTTAAATTATTAAAGTGATCAGTGTTACTTTATTAAAGTGACCAGTGTTCCGTTATTAAAGTGACCAGTGTTTTGTTATTAAAGTGACCTTGGGTCCGTTATTAAAGTGACCAGTGTTCCGTTGTTAAAGTGACCTTGGTTCCGTTATTAAAGTGACCAGTGTTCCATTATTAAAGTGACCAGTGTTCTGTTATTAAATTAACCAGTGTTACGTTATTAAAGTGTCCAGTGTTCCATGTCTATTAGCGTACGGCAACAGCCTATGTTGCAGTTGAGTAACCGGGTGGTAGCCGGCTAGTGACAGTGACTAAGTTCAGGGCAAGATACTGGGTTGATGCCGGCTACTGATTGCAATTTAACAGTCTGATGGCCTTGAGATAGAAGCTGTTTTTCCATCTCTCGGTCCCAGCTTTGATGCACCTGTAATGACCTCGCCTTCTAGATGATAGTGGGGTGAACAGGCCGTTGCTCGAGTGGCTGAGGTCTTTGATTATATTTTTCTTCCTGTGACACTGGGTGGTGTAGATGTCCTGAAGGGCATTCAGTGTGCTCCCGGTGATGCGTTGGGCTGATCGCACCACCCTCTGTAGAGACCTGCAGTTGCGGATGGTACAGTTGCCATACCAGGCGGTGATGACAGCCCAACAGGATGCTCTCAATGGTGCATCTGTAAAAGTGTGTGAGGGTCTTAGGGGACAAGCCACATTTCTTCAGCCTCCTGAGGTTAAAGAGGACCTGGTGCGCCTTCTTCACAACACTGTCTGTGTGGGTGGACCATTTCAGATTGTCAGTGATGTGTACACCGAGGAATTTGAAGGATTTCACCTTCTCAACTGCAGCCCCATCAATATGGTTTGGGGTGTGCTCCCTCTGCTGTATCCTGAAGTCCACGTTCAGCTCCTTCATTTTGTTGACATTGAGGGAGAGATTATTTTCCTAGCACCACTCCGCCAGGGCCCTCACCTCTTCCCTGTAGGCTGTTGTGTCATCTGCAAACTTGTTGATTGAGTTGGAGGCGTGCATGGCCACACAGTCATGGGTGAACAGGGAGCACAGCAGGGGGCTGAGCAAGCATCATTGTGGGGCCCCTGTGTTGAGGATCAGCATAGTAGAGGTGTTGTTTCCTACCTTCACCACCTGGGGGTGGCCCATCAGGATGTTCAGGACCTAGTGGAACAGGGCGGGGTTCAGATCCAGGGCCCCGAGCTTAACGATGAGCTTGGAGGGTACTATGGCATTGAAGGCTGAGCTGTAGTCAATGAACAGCATTCTTACAGAGTTATTCCTCTTGTCCAGATGGTATAGGGCAGTGTGCAATGCGATGGCTATTGGGGCGGTATGTGAATTGCAGTGAGTCCAGGGTGTCAGGTAAGTTTGAGGTGATGTGATCCTTAACTAGCCTCTCAAAGTACTTAATGATGACAGAAGTGAGTGCTATGGGGCGATAGTCATTTAGTTCAGTTACCTTCGCTTTCTTGGGTACAAGAACAATGATGGACATCTTGAAGCAAGTTGAGGCAGCAGACTGGGATAGGGATAGATTGAATACGTCCGTAAAGCCAGCTGAACTGTGCATGCTCTGAGGACCCGGCTAGGGATACCGTCTGGGCCAGCAGCCTTGTGAGGGTTAAAATTCTTAAATCTCTTACTCACGTCGGCCACGTATAATGAGAGCTCATAGTCTTTGGGAGCAGCCCGTGTCGGCGACACTAAGATATCCTCAAAGCTGGCGAAGAAGGTGTTTAGCTTCTCAGGTAGCAAGACGTCGGTGTCCGCGATGTGGCTGGTTTTCCATTTATAATCCGTGATTGTCTAGAGTCCCTGCCACATACATCACATATGATAGTGGCAAGTTATACTACTGCAGACATCAGTGTTTTTATCCTTAAATGTGACTTTGTCAATTTTTTAATGTATTTTTTATTTCACCTTTATTTAACCAGGTAGGCTAGTTGAGAACAAGTTCTCATTTACAACTGCGACCTGGCCAAGATAAAGCAAAGCAATGCAACACAAACAACAACACAGAGTTACACATGGAATAAACAAACATACAGTTAATAATACAGTAGAAAAAGTCTATATACACTGTTTGCAAATGAGGTAGGATAATGAAGGTAAGGCAATAAATCTGCCACAGTGGCGAAATAATTACAATACAGCAATTAAACACTGGATTTATAGATGTGCAGAAGATGAGTGTACAAGTAGAGATACTGGGGTGCAAAGGAGCAAAAATAGATAACAGTGTGGGGATGAGGTAGTTGGATGGGCTATTTACAGATAGGCTAGCCAGTCTTGTGTTTCACCATTTTTTGTGATTTGTTTCCAGTTTGTTATGTTGTTTTTAGCCAAACATTATTAAGGAAATTATTATTAAGATGGTGCCGTAATATTGAGATGCCAGTAGGGAGAGGTCTAGAACACTGGACACTTTTGTAGGTGAGGAGGAGTGTACATTGAATTGATTAGTAGAATAGAATGAATGATATCATGGAACTGACCACATGTAAATTAAACTTTGACTTGTTACATATAGAACTCAGAATGTGTTGCCTTGCCCCTCTAAGTTATTATAAATATTCCAAATAGAATAGTGAACAAATGGTTTACATGGTTCTGTATTTAAAGAAGTGTAAGGTCTATCATTTGGAAGTGTATGACCCACTCTTATACACTAACCTCCCCTTTCTGATGTGCTGGTCTGGTCATTATACATGTTAATGTCTTAAGGAGGAAGGATAGTTCTGCATCACCTACCTGTGCCCTGACTACTTTAAATATGTATGAACCACAGTACTCCCATGCACTGTTAGTAAGTTGACTTACAGTACAGACCTCTCCCCTTCACTTCACTCTGTTAGTACTCTTGACAAAATCTTGAAATATTGTTTTTAGTTATTTGTATTTAGTCATAAGTCATAGACTTGAGGGTAATGTATCCTTTACTTCTTGTTATGTTTTGAGCTGTGTTTTGGTTGTTACATCAGGGCCAGTATTCAATAAGTGTCAGTGTAGGAGTGCTGATCTAATCAAATCAAATGTTATTTGTCACATGCGCCAAATACAACAGGTGTAGACCTTACTGTGAAATGCTTACTTACAAGCCCTTAACCAACAATGCAAATCAGGAAATAGAGTTACATCGGGATGACATGATTAACCAGGTGGAACACGACATGCTCAGTGTAACGCTGTAGTGTGTGTGTGTGTGTGTGTATGTATGTGTGTGTGTTCGTGAGTGCGTATGTCGGTGTGTGAGTCACTTGCTGTTTATCCTCACAGCTTGGGTATAGGAGATATCATTGAACCTGGTGGTCAGTCTTTAGGCTGCTGTACAGCTTGAAGGACCATAGAGCAGCTTCAGAACATTCAAGGTGGAAAAATGTGTTAACAGTACAGCAGATCTACAGATCTGTTCAGGAAGTGATTGTTGTTGATGATGATGATGTATGTTGTATTTCACCAGCTAGTGAGTTGTTGTTTATGTTTCTAAGACTGCAGGGTGGGAGATGCAACAATGGCTTTGAGACAAGCAGGAAGTATGTTGGTGGTCTTTTTCTGGTCTGTGGCAGGTATGGCCCCTTTCACAACTGTTTTAGTTGCCCTGTGTTTCAATTTACAAACATGTCTAAAAGGTTAAGAGTCATAATGTTATTCTGCTGTTCTGTTTGGCGTATCTACTTCACTTTATATAGTTGTCTTTCACTCCTCATTGAGAGATGCTTATCTGTGGTTTCCATTCACACTCAACTCAGCAACCTATGGCAACAAAATGTGGACACAAACTTCTGCTTTTGTGAGCCATTTTGGCTTAATTGTGATACCCTTGTGTTGTGTGACTGTGGGTTTCAGTTGTAATGGGTCAGGATGGCTGGAGTGTGACATACACCCCTCAGAGTATCTGTGCCTTGAGGGGGTCAACAGTTGACCTGACCTGCTCTTACACATATCCCAGTGGTACAGTCACAACAACCCTCTGGTTCACTAAAATGGAGACTGGTGTAGAAACTGAAGATATAGGTCAGGACCCAGAGAATGCAGGTCATGTGGAGTATCATGGGGATAAGAAGAATGGTCACACCCTGACAATCACAGACCTGAGAGAGAAAGACTCAGCTACGTACAAGTTCAGATTATTAACAGATCAGGAAGGAGGGACATATACTGGAAGTCCTGGAGTCACTCTGTCTGTCACAGGTACAGTAAAAATTAGCTTTTCTTTTGAATTCCAATTAGTTCTGGACAATTGTTGTGGTGTGTATGTATAGTAGTCTGTATAACATAGTATTTCTTCCATCTTTGTATTAGAGTGATAAGTCAGTGATAAAGGGATTTACAGTGATATTGTTTTTTCTCCAGGTCTTCAGGTGAAGGTGACTGGTGGACATCAGGATAAGACACTAACCTGTATCACCACCTGTACTCTGACTGACAACCCCACCTACATCTGGTACAAGAACGGACAACATCTAGATGAGAGCACCTCCCCCCAGTACAAAAGCTCAGTCTCCAGCAACTACATTGATGGTTATTCCTGTGCTGTAAAAGGCCAGGAGGATCTCCACTCTCCTGCAGTGTGTGAGTGTGAATTTAATACATTATACTGTGTGTTGGTTTAATTTTGTCATTTGAGAACTTGTAGCATTTCTAGAAAGAACTGAGAATACAATCCAGTTGTCCTCTTGTTATGTCACTGTGTTTCAGGTGTTCAGGGTCAGAGCTGCAACAGAGTCACTTACACCAAGAGGAGAATCTGTGTCTTGAAGGGGTCAACAGTGGCCATATCCTGTACTTATGTTGGTTATAATAGAGTCAAATCATCACTTTGGTTTAGTCCTAAACAGAGTGCTAGTTGGACTAATAAGTTGACACCTGAGGACCTAACCAGAGACCCAGGGTATGCAGGTCGTGTGGAGTACGCTGGAAGAGAGAGTGAAACATATGAAGGTCCCTCCTCCCTGAGAATCACAGATCTGAGAGAGGAGGACTCAGCTGAGTATCGCTTCGCTTTTAAAACTCAAAACTTTGAATGGGGTCATAGTTTCCCAGGAACAACTCTGTCTGTCACAGGTAATACTACACTGTATGATACAACTGTAAATCATATTGAATTACAGGAGAAAATAAATGAACCATCCTGTTAACACAGAGGTGTATGTGGTTTTATACATATTGTTTCAGGTCTGCAGGTGAAGGTGACTCCTGCTGCAGAGGGACAGAAGACACTGACCTGTAGCACCACCTGTACTCTTACTGGTAACCCCACCTACATCTGGTACAAGAACGGACAACGTCTAGATGAGCCCACTTCCCAGAAGTACTCTGTCAATAGTTATTATTCAGACAGTTACTCCTGTGCTGTAGAAGGCCATGAGGATCACCACTCTCCTGCAGTGTGTTAGTATGAATAAAACTAGTATTTTATGTGGTATTATTTAGAACCGATAAGAACAGTATTACTTTCTCTATCAATATTCTTAACAATATACATTGGAATGATAAACAGTTTTATAGATGTATGTACATGTATGTCAATATTATTTAAAAATTCAAAATGAACCTGTCCAATACATCTGAAACACTTGAAACTATTCTCATTATCGTTTCAGGAATTGATCAGCTTCATTTTGTTTCAGGTGTTTGGGGTGAGAGCTGTATGAATGTGACTTACACCCATCAGAGTATCTGTGCTTTGAAAGGGTCAACAGTGGACATATCATGCTTTTACACACATCCCAGTTGGCATAACGTCACAGAAGTATCCTGGTTCAACAAATGGGAGTCTGGTGTACCTAAAGACCTGAGCCAGGACCCAGAGTATGCAAGTCGTGTGGAATACCATCGACAAACAGAAAAGGACTCCACCCTGAGAATCACAGACCTGAGAGAGAGTGACTCAACTGAGTACAAGTTCAGATTTACAACTGCTGAGGCAAGATGGGGGTACAGCTTCCATGGAACAACTCTGACTGTCACAGGTAACACTGAATACCACATTATACAGTTTTGAAGAGTCATGATGTTAATAATTAACTCACACCAATTTTGAACCGTATACGCTTTTTTCGCTCTCCTTTAATTCAGGTTCTCAGGTGGAGGTGACTCCTAAATGGAGTTCACAGTCGAAGACACTGTCCTGTAGCACCACCTGTACTCTGAGTAACCCCAACCCCATCTATATCTGGTACAAGAACGGACAACATCTAGAGGAAAGCAACTCCACCCAGTACAAAGACGCAGTGTCCAGTAACAGTAAAGACAGCTACTCTTGTGCTGTAAAAGGCCATGAGGATCTCCACTCTCCTGCAGTTTGTGAGTGTTTATTTAACCTGCTTGGGATAGGGGGCAGTATTTTCACAGCCGGATAAAAAAGATACCCGATTTAATCTGGTTACTACTCCTGCCCAGAAACTAGAATATGCATATAATTAGTAGATTTGGATAGAAAACACTCTAAAGTTTCCAAAACTGTTTGAATGGTGTCTGTGAGTAAAACAGAACTCATACGGCAGGCCAAAACCTGAGAAGATTCCATACAGGAAGTGCCCTGTCTGACAATTTGTTGTCCTTCTGTTGCATCTCTATTGAAAATACAGCATCTCTGCTGTAACGTGACATTTCCTAAGGCTCCCATTGGCTCTCAGAAGGCGCCAGAAAGTGGAATGGGGTGTCTGCTGTCTCTGGGCGAAGAACAGCAGGAGAATTTGTGAGTGGTCAGCCTGGGGACAGTGATACTGGAGATGCGCGGTCATGAGACTACTACATTTCTTTCTTTCAGCCTTTGAATGAATACAACGTCGCCGGTTGGAATATTATCGCTATTTTACGAGAAAAATAGCATAACAATTGATTTTAAACAGCGTTTGACATGCTTCGAAGTACGGTAATGGAATATTTAGACATTTTTTGTCATGAAATGCGCTCGCGCGTCACCCTTCGGATAGTGACCTGAACGCACGAACAAAACGGAGCTATTTGAATATAACTATGGATTATTTGGAACCAAAACAGCATTTGTTGTTGAAGTAGAAGTCCTGGGAGTGCATTGTGACGAAGAACAGCAAAGGTAATCCAATTTTTCTAATAGTATTTCTGAGTTTAGGTTGTCCCAAACTTGGTGGGTGTCAAAATAGCTAGCCGTGATGGCCGGGCTATGTACTCAGAATATTGCAAAATGTGCTTTCGCCGAAAAGCTATTTTAAAATCTGACACCGCGATTGCATAAAGGAGTTCTGTATCTATAATTCTTAAAATAATTGTTATGTATTTTGTGAACGTTTATCATGAGTAATTTTGTAAATTCATCGGAAGTTTGCGGTGGGTATGCTAGTTCTGAACATCACATTCTAATGTAAAAAGCTGGTTTTTGATATAAATATGAACTTGATTGAACAAAACATGCATGTATCGTATAACATAATGTCCTAGGAGTGTCATCTGATGAAAATCATCAAAGGTTAGTGCTGCATTTAGCTGTGGTTTTCGTTTTTGTGACATATATGCTTGCTTTGAAAATGGCTGTGTGATTATTTTTGGCAGGATACTCTCCTGACATAATCTAATGTTTTGCTTTCGCTGTAAAGCCTTTTTGAAATCGGACAATGTGGTTAGATTAACGAGAGTCTTGTCCTTAAAATGGTGTAAAATAGTCATATGTTTGAGAAATTGAAGTTATAGCATTTTTGAGGTATTTGTATTTCGCGCCACCATTGGATATTGGTGATTAAGGGACAGATCGGTGGGGGGGGGGGGGGGGGGTAGTTGGTCCCCAAAGTTTCAAATATTTTCACATGACCCTCCCCTTGTACTGTAAAATAAATTGAATACCCTCCTCCCTCATAGACTTAACTCGAAAGAATGTTTACGACCACAAATTACAATAACTGTAGCGACCGTGTATTTATAAACGTGAATATCGAATTGACCATTTCGGCATGCTTTTGTGGCATGATCGATGCCACGCAGGGCTACTGGCCAGAAGTTTGAGTGTTCGCGACCATCACAAACAAGCTCGCCCTGCCTGCCTGTTCCATTACACTACGATCATATACAAAATATATGCAACAAATTTTCCACCAACCGGTTTCTTTGCCAATGCACCACACAACCAATAAAAAAGCATTACGACTTCGGTCACTTCAATTTCATGCTTTGCGTTTTCAAAACCACAATAAATAGACTATGTCAGTCTCGACAAACAGAAAAATACATCTCTCCCTACCTTGTAGGCTTACCCAGTATCGAAGGCTTGACTTGACAATCTCCTAATGTCATTCAACTTTGACTTGCTTTGTAACAGATGTCTCTTTCCATTCATCGATTTACCGCTGCACAGTTTGGATTGATTGATTGATTTTATTTGGCAGTAAAAAAAATATATATTTTTTTTAAGTGATCAGGATTGCACAATAAAGTCGGGGAATTATTTCCATTGTGGTCCATATTTTTTACATAAATACATATACAATTATACTGAACAAAAATATAAATACAACATGCAACAATTTCAACAATTTTACTGAGTTACAGTTCATATAAGGAAATCAGTCAATTTAAATAAATTAATTAGGCCCTAATCTATGGATTTCACATGACTGGGCAGGGTCACAGCCATGGGTGGGCTTTGTAGGGCATAGGCCCAAGCACTTTGGAGCCAGGCCAACCTACTGGGGAGCCAGACCCAGCCAGTCAGACTGAGGTTTTCCTAACAAAAGGTCTTTATTTCAGACAGAAATACTCCTCAGTTTCATCAGCTGTCCAGGTGGCTGTTCTCAGATGATGCCGCAGGTGAAGAAGCCGGATGTGGAGGTCCTAGGCTGGCGTGGTTACAAGTGTTCTGCAGTTCCGAGGCCGGTTGGACATACTTCCAAATTCTCTTAAACGACATTGGCAGAGAAATGAAAATTACATTTTCTGGCACAGATCTGGTGGACATTCCTGCAGTCAGCATTCCAATTGCACGCTCCTTCAAAACTTGAGACATCTGTGGCAGTGTGTTGTGTTACAAAAATGCAAATTTTAGAGTGGCCTTTTATTGTCCCTAGCACAAGGTGCACCTGTATAATGATCATGCTGTTTAATCAGCTTCTTCATATGCCACACCTGTCAGGTGGATGGATTATCTTGGCTAAAGTGAAATGCTCACTAACAGGGATGTAAACAAATTTGTGTACACAATTTGAGAAAAAAAGATGTTTGTGGTAATGGAAAATGTCTGGGATCTTTTATTTCAGCTTATGAAACATGGGACCAACACCTTACTTGTTGGGTTTATATTGTTGTTCAGAATACATAGATAGAGACACATTACAGAGTATAACGACACAGGATGAGACCCAGATGCAGACACAGGAGACAGATGGTTTGAGTCTCTAATATGTATTAATAGACAAGGGGCAGGCAAGAGTCAGGTTGAGTTCTGGCAGAAGTTCATAAACCAGGTCAAAAAAAGGTACAGGGCGGCAGGCAGGCTCGAGGTCATGGCAGACTGAATGGTATGGCAGGTGGGCTCAGTGTCATGGCAGGCAGAACAGGTTGCAACCGGGAGGACTAGAAAACAGGGACTAGGATAAACAGGCGTACCGAACAACACGCTGGTAGGCTTGACAAGACTAGATGAACTGGCAACAGACAAACAGAGAACACAGGTATAAATGCACATTGGATAATGGGGAAGATGGGTGACACTTGGAGAACGTGGAGACAAGCACGAAGACAGGTGAAACAGATCAGAGTGTGACAGTACCCCCACCCCTCTAGGGACACCACCTGGTGCCCTACCTGGGCGCATACCTGGTTGACCGGGGTGCCGGCGGTGAAAGTTGGTGATGAGGGCCAGGTCCAGGATGTCCTTAGCGGGAACCCAGCACCTCTCCTCCGGACCATAACCCTCCCAGTTAACCAGGTACTGGAAACCCCTGCCCCGAGGTCGAACACTCAGGAGGCGTCTCACCATGTACTCCGGATGGCGGTCGATGAGATGGGGAGAGGGGGTGGGCCTGGAAACAGGAGACAAAGGGCTGTGAGACAAAGGCTTCATCTCGGACACATGAAAAGTGGGATGCATATAGTGGGTACGGAGCAACAGAAGACAAACAGCAGAGAGGCTAAGGACTTTAGAGATGGGGAAAGGACCAATGAAACGGGGGAAAGTTTACGAGACTCCACCCGGAGGGGCAGGTCCAGCGTAGACAGCCGCCGAAGACATGTATGTCAATTAAGGCAGCCCTCCGCACCTCTCTGAATCATAGGGGTTGGGTTAAATGTGGATATTAAATGTGGATATTTGGCGAGCGGAACGTCTCGCCAAATATCCAATGGAAGAATGTGGCGCGAAAAACAAAACCTCAAAAATGCAATAATTTCAATTTTTCAAACATATGACTATTTTACACCATTTTAAAGACAAGACTCTCGTTAATCTAACCACATTGTCCGATTTCAAAAAGGCTTTACAGCGAAAGCAAAACATTAGATTATGTCAGGAGAGTACATAGACACAAATAATCACACAGCCATTTTCCAAGCAAGCATATATGTCACATAAACCCAAACCACAGCTAAATGCAGCACTAACCTTTGATGATCTTCATCAGATGACACTCCTAGGACATTATGTTATACAATACATGCATGTTTTGTTCAATCAAGTTCATATTTATATCAAAAATCAGCTTTTTACATTAGCATGTGATGTTCAGAACTAGCATACCCATCGAAAACTTCCGGTGAATTTAATAATTACTCATGATATACGTTCACAAAATACATAACAATTATTTTAAGAATTATAGATACAGAACTCCTTTATGCAATCGCTATGTCAGATTTTAAAATAGCTTTTCGGCGAAAGCACATTTTGCAATATTCTGAGTAGATAGCTCGGCCATCAGAGGCTAGCTATTTTGACACCCACCAAGTTTGGTGCTCACTAAACGCAGAATTACTATAAGAAAATGTGGATTACCTTTGCTGTTCTTCGTCAGAATGCACTCCCAGGACTTCTACTTCAACAACAAATGTTGTTTTGGTTCCAAATAATCCATACTTATATTCAAATAGCTCTGTTTTGTTCGTGCGTTCAGGTCACTATCTGAAGGGTTATGCGCGAGCGCATTTCGTGACAAAAAATTCAAAATATTCCATTACCGTACTTAGAAGCATGTCAAACGCTGTTTAAAATCAATTTTTATGCTATTTTTCTCGTAAAATAGCGATAATATTCCAACCGGGTGACGTTGTATTCATTCAAAGGCTGAAAGAAAAAAATTTAGTAGCCTTGTGGACGCGCATCTCCAGTGTCACTGTCCCCAGGCTGACCACTCACAAATTCTCCTGCTGTTCTTCGCCCAGAGACTGCAGACACCCCATTCCACTTTCTGGCACCTTCTGAGAGCCAATGGAAGAGTTAGAAAGTGTCACGTTACAGCAGAGATGCTGTAATGTTGATAGAGATGCAACAGAAGGACAACAAATTGTCAGACAGGGCACTTCCTGTATGGAATCTTCTCAGGTTTTTGCCTGCTATATGAGTTCTGTTATACTCACAGACACCATTCAAACAGTTTTAGAAACTTTAGAGTGTTTTCTATCCGAATCTACTAATTATATGCATATTCTCGTTTCTGGGCAGGAGTAGTAACCAGATTAAATCGGGTACGTTTTTTATCCGGCCGTGAAAATACTGCCCCCTATCCCAAAGAAGTTAAGGCAATGTCAGTCTCAGAACGGGCTCCAGACCAGGATAGAACCAGTGGTCCAGTTGTGCCTCTGGAGCCATACAAATCCCAAAACAATAGGAACATGGGGAGATTCAATAACAAGAAACCTTATGGACTCACTGTGATTGCCCAACACACACAGGTTAATAGGAACCGTACTGTGAGTGACCCTGCCAATGGAGCGTCCGTCCAGTGCACTGGTTAAATAGGGAACAGAAAGGAGTTATGTGGAGATACCCAGCTCAGATACCAGAGTGGCGTCCATGAAGCTCTCATCAGCCCCAGAGTCAATGAGCGCCCGGAGAGATTTAGACCTGTCACCCCAGAGCAGGATAACATGGAAAGGGATAGGAGTAAAAGGAGTCGAAAACCTCCCAGCATGGCCCACCATTGTACTCGTACCGAACCGATGAGTCTGGTATTTTACTGGACAGTTGGATTTGTAAAGCCCTGTAGCACCACAGTGCAGGCAACTGTTGGAGTTAAGCCTGCTTAATGCAGGCGTCGGGCAGCGTGGATGAATGAGCAGCCGTGGATAAACAAGTGGAGCCGAGAACAGACCACCTCTCCCTCCTGCGTTCCCGTAGACGCCCATCAATCCTTATGGTTAAAGCTATGAGGGAGCCGAGGTCTAGGGGTAACTCCCGAGCTGAGAGCTCGTCTTTAACCTCCTCCGATAATACATGAAGAAAGGTAACGAACAGAGACTCCGGGTTTCAGGCACTCTCGGTGGCTAACGTGCGAAAGTCTACTGTGTAGTCTGCCACACTACGGGGTCTTGATGTAATCGAAGTAGCTTTCGGCCGCCTCTCTCCCGGACACTGGAGAATCGAACACCTTCCTCACCTCTGCAATGAAATCCTCCAGACGAAGGCAAATGACGGATTGTTGCTCCCAAACCGCCGTTAGTCAGGTGAGCACCCTTCCAGACATTAGCGTTATCAGATACGCTATTTTCGAACAATCCGAAGGGAACGAAGACGGCTGCAGGTCAAAGATGAGGGAGCACTGGGAAAGACACGCCCGGCTGGTTCCAGGATCCCCAGCATAGCGCTCCGGAGGAAGTAAGCGGTGTTCTCGGGAAGCCGGAGTAGGCTGTACAAAATCATCACTTGGAGGGGGATTACTGTGCGTCCGGGAGGTCTCCGTTGTGGCATGCTGCTTGATAGATAGTCCACGGAATTGCTCCAGTAATGTTTTGAAACCCTGGTCATGGCTTCCCACCAGTGTATGGAGTCCTTCCATAAGGTTCTGGAGTAGCTCGTAATGTCTTCCAATGGTGGCTCCATGCATAGAGACAGTGTTGTGGAGCTGGTCCGAGTCTGCTGGGTCTGTCATTGCCAGTTTTTGGTGCCAGACTACATGACAAGGAAGATTTCAATTTACCGGACATTTTATGGATGTTGGCCTATGAGCCACATTCACATATCCTTAGAAACAGCCTGTAACAAATTGTATAAAGATAAGCATTTTATTGTTAGATTATAGGAGTAAATCTGGTAGGCCAGAAACAGTCTTACTCACCTCAAGTTCAACTTTCGGAGTCAGTAGGAGCGCCGGGGAGCACTGCATTCAAGTCATAGGCCTTCAGTAGCTGAAACTTAATAACAGCCACACAACACCAAACCATCACAAATGGTTATAAACTTTATTAGGATAATATCAAAAGTAAGTCAAGCCATTGTTTACAGGGAAAATACGAATAGAAGAGTCAATGTAAACCAGGGAAAAATTGCACTACCCTCTCCCGTGCACACCAAAAAACCACACAACCCTCCTCAAAGCAGAATAAATAGTTTGACAACTCTCCCCCAGTAAATTTCAATCTGTCCCTAATACATCATTGTACAACTGTAACTATTTAACTGTGTTGGTTTCACTATGTAATATTAGAACTACGACATTTAGCGTTTCTAGAAATAACTGAGAATGCAATCCAGTTGACCTCTTGTTATGTCACTGTGTTTCAGGTGTTCAGGGTCAGAGCTGCAACAGAGTGACTTACACCAAGAGGAGAATCTGTGCCTTGAAGGGGTCAACAGTGGACATATCCTGTACTTATGTTGGTTATTATTCCACCACATCAACATTCTGGTTTAGAAGTGATAAGTCAACCCCTGAAGACCTAACCAGAGACCCAGGATATACAGGTCGTGTGAAGTACATTGGAACATACAGAGGTCCCTTCACCCTGAGAATCACAGATCTGAGAGAGGAGGACTCAGCTGAGTATCGCTTCACTTTTAAAACATACAACTTTGAATGGGGTCATAGTTTCCCAGGAACAACTCTGACTGTCACAGGTAATACTACACTGTATTTTACAATAGTATATCATAATGAATTACAGGAGAAAATAAATTAACTATCCTGTTAACAGAGGTGTATGTGGTTTTATAAATATTGTTTCAGGTCTGCTGGTGAAGGTGACTCCTGCTGCAGAGGGACAGAAGACACTGACCTGTATCACCACCTGTACTCTGACTGACAACCCCACCTACATCTGGTACAAGAACGGAAAACGTCTCGATGAGCCCACTTCCCAACAATACTCTAGTAATACACTAGTAGTGTTGGGTCCTTCTGCAGATAGTTACTCCTGTTCTGTTGAAGGTCATGAGACTCTCCACTCTCCTGCAGTGTGTGAGTATGAATTAAACTACTATTCCACTTAGAAAGTATCAATCATTTAATATCAATGAGAAGGGTATTACTGCTTTATCTATCAGTTTTCATCATTACATAGAAATTACACTCAATGTCATAGATGTATGCATGTCTATAGTTAGAATGTTCAGTACCTCAAACACTTGAAGAATAGTTTAGTAGACACTCAAGTCCTAAAGTATCTCCAAATGTATTCTTGTTCATGTTTTTTGTAAGTGATAGTTTTAGATTGTCTTCTGACTTTAGATATAATTTATTTTTGACATGACGTCATTTGATGTAGTATACAACAGTCCTAACCCTAAAAATTCTGCTTTACTAGATGCTCCAAAGAACACCTCAGTGTCAGTCAGTCCCTCTGGTGAAATATTGGAGGGCAGTTCAGTGACTCTGACCTGCAGCAGTGATGCCAACCCACCTGTGGACAAATACACCTGGTACAAGAAGAATGGATCTTCACTGACAGGATCTGAAAACACCTTCCTCATCACCAACATCAGCTCTGAGGACAGTGGAGAATACTACTGTGAGGCTGAGAGTATATATGGGAGTCTCAACTCTTCTTCTGTGTCTGTGGACATTCAGTGTAAATACACCTAACCTTCTCTTCTTTTGATCAGAGAATCACACATATTTAAAGTAATTATTTATTTATTTCAATCATAAGTCCAAGTTCCATGATGCTCCTCATGTAAAGCACTATGTATGAGCAATGTGTCACATATTGTCCACCAGACGGCCCAAAGAATACCTCAGTGTCAGTCCCTCTGGTGAAATAGTGGAGGGCAGTTCAGTGACTCTGACCTGCAGCAGTGATGCCAACCCACCTGTGTACAAATACACCTGGTACAAGAAGAACGTAGCCTCACCAAAAGCATCAGGACAGAGTTACAGCATCACTAACATCATCTCTGAGGACAGAGGAGAATATTACTGTGAGGCTGAGAATACAATAGCATCTAATAACTCTACAGCTCTGATGATCATTGTAGCAGGTAAAGTTACATCTTCAATACCTCAATACAAAATTACTTTCCAAGAAATATCTTAATAATTATACTTAGGATTATTACACTTTTGTTTATAACTACAGGTTGGCTTATAAACTCCCCAAGTATTAACAAGTATTACATTGATATTCTATATTCTATATTATTATTATAATAATATTCAGTTCATTAGAACATGCCATGTACTCATATCATCTATATTTTATTATAGGGAAACAAACCTCAGTTCTGACTGCAGCTGTAGGAATCATAGTGGTTGTTCTGGTTCTCATCCTCTGTCTCTCTGGACTCATGTGGTTCAGGTGAGTTTTTTTGTTGTTTATTATTTCACTTTAGAATATAAATTAATTAATTAATTAATTAATTCATTCATTCATTCATTCATTCATTCATTCATTCATTCATGTACAAAACAGGAAGAAAGCCTCCAATACCACCTCTGACACAAAAGGCACAGCAGACGATGGACAGGTGAGTCCATCAGAAGATGACTGTGATGTTTTTGTATGCTTTGTGGAACATGTCCACTCCTCATGTTGTCTGTCCTCTCTCTCCATCAGGGAGACTCTTGTCCAGTGTATGACAACATCTCAGGCATGGCCATGACCCCTACTGCAGCACAGACAGCTGACACAGACGACCAGGATGATGTTCACTACACCAGCGTCCACTTCTCTCGCTCCAAAAACCAGGAAGTGCCTCAGCCCCAGAAAGAGGATGAGGATGTCCAGTACGCTGCTCTGAAATTCAACCTCCCAGTGCTGCCACCCGGTGAGCATATTCTGCATTAAGGTCATTCACATGCTGCAGTTAATTGTAGGAGATGTCATCAATAAGCAAAACAGTTGACCCTTACACGGAACCCAAACCTGCTGCGCGCATGCGGCATCGTGCGCTATCGTGCATACATTTATTTTGTCCCCCTACACCAAACACGATCACGACACGCAGGTTAAAATATCAAAACAAACTCTGAACCAGTGACATAATTTCGGGACAGGTCGAAAAGCATTAAACATGTATGGAAATTTAGCTAGCTAGCTTGCTGTTGCTAGTTAATTTGTCATGGGATATAAACATTGAGTTGTTATTTTACCTGAAATGCACAAGGTCCTCTACTCCGACAATTAATCCACACATAAAACGGTCAACCGAATCGTTTCTAGTCATCTCTCCTCCTTCCAGACTTTTTCATCTTTGAACTTATATGGTGATCTGCATCTAAACTTTGATAGTATTGCCATGACTACCGGCAAAACAGTTCACTCTTTCAATCACCCACGTGGGTATAACCAATGAGGAGATGGCACGTGGGTACCTGCTTCTATAAACCAATGAGGAGATGGGAGAGGCAGCACTTTCAGCGCGATCTGCGTCAGAAATAGAAAGGAGTTCTATTTTAGCCCTTGGCTTCGCAGACGCTCATTGCGCGCAAGCAGTGTGGGTGTAATAATTGAATAACATGGATTTCTACATTTATTTTGCGATGCTTGCGCATGCGATGTGTCCGGTCTGCATGTAAGTGACCACTATGAACCCAAACTATCAACCCAAAAATTGACATCTTAGGACAATTACTATAACATGTCTATACTGAGAGAGTGATGTGATGATGGTTTTGAGGAACTGTTCTTCTGTTCCAAATGGCACCCTATTCCCTATTTAGTGCACTAAATTAGACAGAGCCCTATTGGGTGCCACCATTTGGGACGCTGTTTTTGTTTCATTTTTGTTTCTCTCTCTTCAGCAGCACAAGCAGCTGAGGAGGACTCTTCTGTTCTCTACAGTACAGTCAACAAACCCTGAACCAAGAAGACCCGAACACAACAAACCCAGAACCAAGAAGACCCGAAGACAACAAACCCAGAACGAAGAACTGAACACAACAAACCCAGAAAGAAGACTTGAACAGAACACGTTTGACAAAAACCTTGTATATCTGGACCTGTAAATTTAAACTAAGTAATATAATGCCTGTGGAGGTGTGGAATATTGACCATTATAAACCAGGTGGTTTGAGCCGTGAATGCTGATTAGGTGAAAGACGTGGTATACCAGACCGTATACATGGATATTTAAATTTGTATTTACTGGTCTAAGTACATTGGTAACCAGTTTAAAATAAGGCACCTCGGGGTTTGTGGTATGTGGCCAATATACCACGGCTAAGGGCTGCATGCAAGCACTCCGCGTTGCGTTGTGCATAAGTACAGCCCTTAGCCGTAGTATATTGGCCATATACCACACCTCCTCGGGCCTTATTGCTTAAAACCTCTTAGGGCTAGGGGGCAGTATTTTCACGGCCGATGAAAAACGTACCCAAATTAAACTGGTTACTACTCTTGCCCAGAAAATAGAATATGCATATTATTAGTAGATCTTGATAAGAAACACTCTGAAGTTTCTGAAACTGTTTGAATGGTGTCTGTGAATAAAACAGAACTCATATGGCAGGCAAAAACCTGAGAAAATCTCAACCAGGAAGTGGAAGGTCTGAGAATTGTAGTTCTACTTTTGAATCCCTAGAGAAACTACAAAATACTTAGGGGTCACGTTGCACTTCCTAAGGCTTCCATTGGCTGTCAAAAGCCCTCCGAAAGTTGTTTCATCCGTATCCAGTAACCGGGCAGAAAATAGGAGCTCAGTTACTGAGTGGCCTGCCTGGCAACAAAGGGATTGGAAATGCGCAGTCACGCGAGCGCGCCTTTCCTTATTTTTCTTCTGAAATGAATACGCTATTGTCCGGTTGGAATATTATCGCAATTCTACATTAAAAATACCATAAAGATTGATTTTAAACAGCGTTTGACATGCTTCTAAGTACGGTAATGGAACATTTTGACTTTTTGCGTCTCAAATTACGCTTGCGCGTTATGCATTTGGATAGAGACCTGAACGCAGGAACAAAACAGAGGTATTTTGACATAAATATGTATTATTTTGAACAAAAACAACATTTCTTGTGGAAGTAGCAGTCCTGCGAGTGCATTCTGACGAAGATCAGCAAAGGTAATACAATATTTCTAATACTAATTCTGAGTTTAGGTTGCCCCGAACTTGGCGGGTGTCTGAATAGCTCGCCGTGATGGCTGAGCTATGTACTCAGAATATTGAAAAATGTGCTTTTGCCGAAAAGTTATTTTAAAATCTGCCACAGCGGTTGCATAAAAGACTACTGTATCTATAATTCTGAAAATAATTGTCATGTATTTTGTCAACGTTTATGATGAGTATTTCAGTAATATTTGTGCTCATTCACCGGAAGTTCTGGAGGCTAAACATTTTCTGAACATCACGCGCCAATGTAAAATGCTGTTTTTGGATATAAATATGAACTTTATCGAACAAAACATACATTTATTGTGTAACATGATGTCCTAGGAGTGTCATCTGATGAAGATCGTCAAAGGTTAGTGCTTCATTTAGCTGTGTTTTCAGTTTTTGTGACATATCTCCTTACTTGGAAAATGGCTGTGTGATTATTTTTGGCAGGGTACTCTCCTAACATAATCGAATGTTTTGCTTTCGCTGTAAAGCCTTTTTGAAATTGGACAATGTGGTTACATTAAGGAGAAGTGTATCTTTAAAATGGTGTAAAATAGTCGTATGTTTGAGAAATTGAAATTATTCGATTTTTGCTGTTTTGAATTTCGCGCCATGCTATCTTGTCAAACAATCTCGTTAACGGGATCCTATCTCAAAGGGGTCCCCAAGAAGTTAAGTTTATAATAGCAATAAGGCACTTCTGGTGCTTGTGGTATATGACCAACATACTGTTCCACGGCTTATTTTAAACTGGTTAACAACATAAATAGAACAGTAAACAAGTATTTTTACGTCATACCCATGGTATATTGTCTGATACAGTATAGACTTCTGAAATGCTGTTTCAGCCAATTAGCATCCAGGAACCAAACTACCCAGTTTATAATAGTGTATAATAATATATGCCATCTAGTAAACACTTTTATCCAAATTCACTGTCATTAAAGTCATGTTTGAATACACTTTCCATATGGGAAGTCCCAGCAGGAATGGAACCAATGCATCATGCTGTACCAACTGAGCCACAGGACTACTCTATTCAAACTTAGAGTAGGAGTTCTGATCTAGGGTCAGTTATGACTTTGAAACAATGATGAATAAGAATGGGACCTTAACATTTTTTTAATATATTTTTCATTTGAAAAATGTTGTATTTCTGACGTCGGCAACCTTGAGTTCCAGTAAAATTTTACAGTGCATTCGTAAAGTATTCAGACCCCTTGACTTTTTCCACGTTTTGTGATGTGACAAGCTTATTCTCAAATTGATGAAGTTGTTTTCTTTCCTCATCAATCTCCACACAAAACCCAATAATGATGAAGCAAAAAAGGTTTTTAGAAAATTTTGCAAATCCATAAATACAACAAACTGCAATATCACATTTACATAAGTATTCAGACCCTTTATTAATCAGTACTTTCTCGAAGCACCTTTGGCAGCGATTACAGCCTTGAGTCTTCTTGGATATGATGCTACAAGCTTGGCACACCTGTATTTAGGGAGTTTCTCCCATTCTTATCTGCAGATCCCCTCAAGCTCGGTCATGTTGGATGGGGAGTGTCGCTGCACAGATATTTTCAGGTCTCTCCAGAGATATTTGATCAGGTTCAAGTCTGGGCTCTGGCTGGGCTTCTCAAGGACATTCAGAGATTTCTCACGAAAGCCACTCCTGCGTTGTCTTGGCTGTGTGCTTAGGGTCCTTGTCCTATTGGAAGGTTGAACCTTCGCCCCAGTCTAAGGTCCTGAGCCCTCTGGAGCTGGTTTTCATCAAGGATCTCTCTGTACTTTTCTCCGTTCATCTTTCCCTCTATCCTGACTAGTCTCCCAGTCCCTGCCACTGAAAAACATCCCCACAACATGATGCTGCCACCACCGTGCTTCACCGTAGGGATGGTGCTAGGTTTCCTTCAGACGTGACGCTTGGCATTCAGGCCAAAGAGTTTAATCTTGGTTTCATCAAACCAGATAATCTTGTTTCTCATGGTCTGAGAGTCTTTAGGTGCCTTTTGGCAAACTCCAAGCAAGCTTTCATGTGCCATTCACTGAGGAGTAGCTTCCGTCTGGCCACTCTACCATAAAGGCCTGATTGGTGGAGTGCTGCAGAGTTGGCTGTCCTTCTGGAAGTCTCTCCCATCTCTACAGAGGACCTCTGGAGCTCTGTCAGAGTCACCATCGGGTTCTTGGTCACCACGCTGACCATGGCCCTTCTCCCCCGATTGATCAGTTTTGCCGGGCGGCCAGCTCTAGGAAGAGTCTTGGTGGTTCCAAACATCTTCTATTTAAGAATGATAGAGGCCACTGTGTTCATGGACCTTCAAAAATGCAGAAATGTTTTGGTACCCTTCCCCAGATCTGTGCCCCAGTACAATCCTGTCTCTGAGTTCTAGAGACAATTCCATCGACCTCATGATTTTTGCTCTGACGTGCACTGTCAACTGTGGGACTATATATAGATAGGTGTGTGCCTTTCCAAATCATGTCCAGTCAATTGAATTTACCACAGGTGGACTCCAATCAAATTGTAGAAACATCTCAAGGATGATTCATAGAAACAGGATGCAGCTGAGTTCAATTTCGGGTCTCAAAGAAAAATATCAGAATACTTATCTAAAGATATTTCTGTTTTTTATTTATAATAAATGTGCATACCTTTCTAAAAACCCTTTATTTGTTTTGTCATTATGTGGATAGTGTGGTAGATTGAGGATACATTTTTATTTAATCTATTTTAGAAGAGGGCTGTAACGTAACAAAATTTGAAAAAAGTCAGGTGGTCAGAATATATTTATATATATATATATTTATGTTTCTGAAACAATCATCAAACTTGTGAGACTTTTGCCTCAATGTCCAGGAAAGTGTTCTGCTTGATGCAACGTTTCTTAACGCTCTTATCAAATATTTGTTTTTGTAAACTGTGTTGTGCCATTTTTTAAAATATACTTTTAACAATAAACTTCATTGTCATTGTTTTTAACTTGTTATAACAGTATCTTCAGTTGAGAGAAAATGGAAATCTTTCAACATCTCACCTCTTCTACTGTACAGTACATACAGTAACTACAAATAATACATTTACATTGGTTTGGAGAGCAATAGTGGTTTATTCATCTTCATCATCGTCATCATCATCATCATGTCTGTACAAAATGTACACACTTTCAGAAGAGGCAATGTCCAGCACCTACAGTACACACACAACCAGTAACATGAAAAATTATTCATTGTCATTTTTAAGACTCACAGACACAATATGACATACCATGGATGTTTGGAGTGTGGAGGGTAATTCAGTCAGTGATGGCATTCCATTCCAGAACACTGAGAGATGGAACATTCTGGAATGTCGATGATTGATAATAATACATCTTACAGTTAACAAGCTCAGACCAGGCAGTGAGATTATTGCCTGATATAAGATTAACAGTCCACCATTTTGACCAACTAGTAGTTAGAGAACAGATTACGTCACTGTTTATTGAGAATGTAATGCATCCCTGGCTGGATGCCCACTCTAGCACGGCACTTGCGGGGGGCTGGTATCGACCGCACCGGACTGTGCGTGCGAATGGGCGAGACCGTGCACACTTCCGCATAGCACGGTGCTCTCCACGCCAAACGCTCCCCATAATAAGCACGAGGAGTTGGCTCAGGTCTATTAATTTGGGGGGCTGCCTCTCAGGCTTCCTTGCCAGCCGTGTTCCTCAAAACATTGCCGGTGGGCCTTCCTTCCTGCTGCCTCCACTCTCCTGGCTGCCTCCACCTGTTCCCATGGGAGGTGATCCCTTCCGGCCAGGATCTCTTCCCACGTGTAGGATCCCTTGCCGTCCAGGATGTCCTCCCATGTCCAGTCCTCTTTTCCATGCTGCTTGGTCTTCTTGTGGTGGGTGGTTCTGTAATGGCTGGCCAATGGAATAGACCAAGGTGCAGCGTGGTTAGTGCTCATCTTTGTAATTTAATGGAAAAATGAACACTTTACAAATAAACAAAAGACGACAGCCAAACAGTTCTGTCAGGTAAGTAATGCAAAACTGAAATTAACCACCCACAAAACACAATGAGAAAACCCCTACATAAACATGGTCTCTAATAAGAGGGAATGAGATTCAGCTGCCTCCAATTAGAGACCAACCCCAAACAATTCCAACATAGAAACAGAAAAACTAGATATTTAAACATAGAAATAGAATAACATAGATCAACCCAAAACACACAAAACAATCACCCCCTGCCACGCCCTGAACAAACTATCATAACAAAATGACCCCTTACTGGTCAGGACGTGACAAAACTATATACTGCACGTATACACACATTAAAATAGCCTGTTATCCATACATAGTCTAATGTAGCCTGCAATCCATATATAGTCCAATGTAGCCTGTTATCCATACATAGTCTAATGTAGCTTGTTATCCATACATAGTCTAATTTAGCCTGTTATCCATACATAGTCTAATGTAGGCTGTTATCCATATATAGTCTAATGTAGCCTGTTATCCATATATAGTCTAATGTAGCCTGTTATTCATACATAGTCTAATGTAGCTCGTTATCCATACATAGTCTAATGTAGCCTGCAATCCATATATAGTCCAATGTAGCCTGGTATCCATACATAGTCTAATGTAGCTTGTTATCCATACATAGTCTAATTTAGCCTGTTATCCATACATAGTCTAATGTAGGCTGTTATCCATATATAGTCTAATGTAGCCTGTTATCCATATATAGTCTAATGTAGCCTGTTATTCATACATAGTCTAATGTAGCTCGTTATCCATATATAGTCTAATGTACCATGTTATCCATATACAGTCTAATGTAGCATGTCATCCATATATAGTTGTCACGACTTCTGCTGAAGTTGGTCCCTCTCCTTGGTTGGGCGGCGTTCGGTGGTCGAAGTCACCAACCTTCTAACCATCGCTGAACCTCTTTTCATGTTCCTTTGGTTTTGTCTTGTCTTCCATCACACCTGGTTCCAATCCCATCAATTACATGTTGTGTATTTAACCCTTTGTTCCCCCTCATGTCCTTGTCGGTGATTGTTTATTGTAAGTGCTTGTGCACAGCTGTCCTGGTGTGCGTCGGGTTATGTACACATTATTTGTATTGTTCTGTTTTCCGGTGGGTTTTTGTTATTAACCTGTTAGGGCTAGGGGGCAGTATTTACACAGCCGGATAAAAAACGTACCCGATTTAATCTGGTTACTACTCCTGCCCAGTAACTAGAATATGCATATAATTATTGGCTTTGGATAGAAAACACCCTAAAGTTTCTAAAACTGTTTGAATGGTGTCTGTGAGTATAACAGAACTCATATGGCAGGCAAAAACCTGAGAAGATTTCATGCAGGAAGTGGCCTGTCTGACAAGGTGTCGTTCTTCTTGCCTCTGTTTATTGAAGACAGAGGATCTTTGCTATAACGTGACACTTCCTACGGCTCCCATAGGCTCTCAGAGCCCGGGAAAAAGCTGAACGATATCGAGGCAGCCTCTGGCTGAAACACATTATCGCCTTTGACAAGTGGCCGATCAGAGGACAAAGGGCTTAGGCGCGTGCCCGAGTCGACCCCAATGCTTTATTTTCTTTCGTCTGTTTACCTAATTGCAGATTCCCGGTCGGAATATTATCGCTTTTTTACGAGAAAAATGGCATAAAAATTGATTTTAAACAGCGGTTGACATGCTTCTAAGTACGGTAATGAAATATTTAGAAATATTTTGTCACGAAATGCGCCGTGCGCGTGACCCTTATTTACCATTCGGATAGTGTCTTGAACGCACGAACAAAACGCCGCTGTTTGAACATAACTATGGATTATTTGGTACCAAACCAACATTTGTTATTGAAGTAGAAATCCTGGGAGTGCATTCTGACGAAGAACACCAAAGGTAATCAAACTTTTCTAATAGTAAATCGGAGTTTGGTGAAGACTAAACTTGCTGGTTGTCTAAATAGCTAGCCCTGTGATGCCGGGCTATCTACTTAGAATATTGCAAAATGTGCTTTCACCAAAAAGCTATTTTAAAATCGGACATATCGAGTGCATAGAGGAGTTCTCTATCTATAATTCTTAAAATAATTGTTATGCTTTTTGTGAACGTTTATCGTGAGTAATTTAGTAAATTGTTAGTAAATTCGCCGGAAGTTTGCAGGGGGTATGCTAGTTCTGAACGTCACATGCTAATGTAAAAAGCTGGTTTTTGATATAAATATGAACTTGATTGAAAAAAACATGCATGTATTGTATAACATAATGTCCTAGGGTTGTCATCTGATGAAGATCATCAACGTTTAGTGCTGCATTTAGCTGTCTTCTGGGTTTATGTGACATTATATGCTAGCTTGAAAAATGGGTGTCTGATTATTTCTGGCTGGGCACTCTGCTGACATAATCTAATGTTTTGCTTTCGTTGTAAAGCCTTTTTGAAATCGGACAGTGTGGTTAGATTAACGAGAGTCTTGTCTTTAAAATGCTGTAAAATAGTCATATGTTTGAGAAATTAAAGTAATAGCATTTCTAAGATATTTGAATAACGCGCCACAGGATTCCACTGGCTGTTACATAGGTGGGACGATTTGGTGCCACCTACCCTAGAGAGGTTCAACTGCACCATTTGGAAACACCGTTTTTTCTCTCCTGCGTTTGACTGCTCTGCCGCCAGTACACACGCCTTACAGAATCACTGACCCGATTATGGAGTCAGCAGGAGTAGGTACCCAGGGAATAGGGGTGGAGGAAGGCGTCCAGGAGCACGCAGCAATGCTCCACCAGCTTGGCACTGCCATGGACCGCGTTGTCCAGACTATGGACCGCTGGGAGAGACAGGGAGTTCTTCCAGCGCCTCCACCAGCACAACCGGGGTCCTCTCTGAGCGCCCCTCTTCCTCCTGGTTCCAATGGGATTCGTCTCTCCCTGCCCCAGGAGTACGACTGAAAGGCTGCGAACTGCCAGGGGTTCCTTCTTCAACTGGACCTATACCTGACCACCGTCCACCCGGCTCCATCGGGCCGTGAGAGGGTGTCCGCCCTCATCTCGTGCCTCACCGGGAAAGCCCTGGAGTAGGCCAACGCTGTGTGGAGAGAGGGAGATGCGGCGTTGGACCAGTTTGAGGAGTTCACCAGCCGTTTCCGGGCAGTCTTCGACCACCGGGTGAGCGCCTTTTCCATCTGAGGCAGAAGACGAGGAGCGCCCAGGAGTTTGCCCTGGAATTTAGGACCCTGGCTGCCGCCGCGGGATGTAGCGACCGGGCGCTGATCGACCATTACAGCTGCAGTCTGCGCGAGGACTTCCGGCGGGAGCTGCAGAGACACCACCCTCACATTCGACCAGCTGATGGACCTGTTCATCCGGCTGGACAACCTGCTGGCTACCCGCGGATGTTCTGATCAGGGTCTGGTGATTCCATCCTCCCGCACCCCTTCTCCGATACCCATGGAGCTGGGAGGGGCGGTGCGCAGGTAGACCGGAGGGGGTTCCAGCTCGTGAACCATCTGTTGCCGCAGAGGTCACACTGCCGGTCGGTGCCGGGTTGGGTCCTCTGGGAATCGAGGCAGCAGGCAGGGCGCTCTGGCGTCACCCCAGGTGAGCTGGCACCATTCTCACCCAGAGTCCTCTGTTGCCCATATGTTTGTGTATGTCACTTTCCCTGATTTTTCCCCCATTCCCAGCATAAGGCGCTCGTTGATTAAGGTGCGGCTGGGATTTTTATTGACAGAGCGTTAGTTTAGGCATCCCCATTGTTCCTGTGGCTGTGCGTTTCCCCGTTCATGCCTTAGATAGTCAACCATTAGGGTCAGGGTTGATCAGGGAGGTTACGTTCCTTTGGGCATGGTGACACAGGGGGTCACAAGGAGAGAATTAGTCTCTTCCTGATTGACTTTCCTGCGTTTCCCGTGGTGCTGGGCCTACCCTGGTTAGCTTGTCATAACCCCACTGTTTCATGGCCACAGAGGGCTCTCACGGGGTGGTCATGAGAGTGGTCAGGTAGGTGTTTAGGGGTTTCCGCTACTACGGTGGAGAGTCCAGACCATGTCTCCACCATGCACATTCCCCCTGAATATGCAGATTTGGCTCTCGCCTTCTCTAAAAAAGAGAATCGCCCCACCTCATCGATGGGGCGATTGTGCGATAAATCTCCTGGTAGACGCTGCCCTTCCCAGGAGTCACGTCTATCCCCTCTCACAGGCGGAGACGGAGGCTATGTAAACATATGTCTCCGAATCCCTGCGTCAGGAGTACATTCGGTCCTCCACTTCACCTGCCTCCTCGAGTTTCTTTTTTGTGAAGAAGGAGGAGGGAGGTCTGCGCCCGTGTATTGACTATCGGGGTCTGATTTAGATCACTGTGAGGTATAGTTACCCGCTACCGCTCATAGCCACAGCGATTGAGTCAATACACTGTGCGCGCTTCTTCACCAAACTAGATCTCAGGAGCGCTTACAACCTGGTGAGTATCCGGGATGGAGACGAGTGGAAGACGACTTTCAGTACCACCTCAGGGCACTATGAGTACCTCATCATGCCATACGGGTTGATGAATGTGCCATCAGTCTTCCAAACCTTTGTAGACGAGATTTTCAGGGACCTGCACGGGCAGGGTGTGGTGGTGTATATTCATGACATTTTGATATACTCCGCTACACGCGCTGAGCATTTGTCCCTGGTGCGCAGGGTGCTTGGTCGCCTGTTGGAGCATGACCTGTATGTCAAGGCTGAGAAGTGTGTACATCAAGGCTGAGAAGTGCCTATTCTTCCAACAGTCCATCTCCTTCCTAGGGTATCGCATTTCCACCTCAAGGGTGGAAATGGAGAGTGACCGCATTTCAGCCATGCGTAATTGGCAGACTCCCACGTCGGTAAAGGAGGGGCAGCGGTTCTTAGGGTTTGCCAACTACTACCGGAGGTTTATCCAGGGTTTTGGTCAGGTAGCGGCTCCCATTACCTCACTGCTGAAGGGGGGCCCGGTGCTCTTGCAGTGGTCAGCTGAGGCGGACAGGGCTTTTAGTCACCTGAGGGCTCTGTTAACCTCGGCTCCCATGCTGGCCCCTCCGAATGCCTCTTTGGCGTTCGTAGTGGAGGTGGACGCGTCCGAGGCTGGGATAGTAGCTGTGCTCTCTCAGGGCTCGGTTACGCCACCGAAGCTCCGCCCCTGTGCCTTCCTCTCGAAGAATCTCAGCCTGGCAGAGCGAAACTATGATGTGGGGGACCGGGAGTTGTTGGCTGTCGTAAAGGCCTTGAAGGCGTGGAGACATTGGCTTGAGGGGGCTAGACACCCTTTTCTCATCTGGACTGACCACCACAATCTGGAGTACATCTGGGCAGCGAGGAGACTGAACCCTCGCCAGGCAAGGTGGGCCATGTTTTTCACCCGTTTTGTGTTTACCCTTTCCTACAGACCAGGCTCCCAGAACGTTAACTTCTTTGGGACCTGGGGGCAGTATTGAGTAGCTTGGATGAATAAGGTGCCCAGAGTAAACTGCCTGCTACTCAGGCCCAAAAGCTAGAATGTGCATATATGTATATATATATGTATATATATATATATATGTATATATATATATATATGCATTTATGTATACATATATGGCTTCGTTAAAGCCAAACCCACTCAAAATCCACCTTGAACAGAAATGGCACATCACGTCGTTGCGAACGACCACTCCACTTTGTGGGGAATATGTCCACTAACCATCAATCTAAATGACCATACCTAGAAACAGTCCTGGAGGACTGCTTATTAAGACGATATCTATGAGGGTGCCCGTGTTTACGGATTTGGGGTTGTACCTGGTAGGTTCATTAATAATTTGTGTGAGATTGAGGGCATCTAGCCATCTAACCTATGACCCCAAACACCACAGATACTCAACACAAAATTCCACTATACACTCATCAAACTCTCTCTCTATTGCTCTTTGTCACTCTCTCGCTCACTCTCTTTCCATCTCTCCCCACTCTCACTCTCTCTTCCTTTTCGCTCTCGCTCTCTCTCTCGCTCTCTCTCTCTCTCTCGCTCTTTGGGAATAATTGATACAGCTACGGGTGTTTGGAGCTCTACTCCTCTGACTTGCTCCTGATTGGCCAAAGGGATACTTCCACAAAGGGAGTGTAGTAATAGGTTTGAAGGTCACTATCTGAACTTTCTACTGTAAACACGGACATTGATCTGTGTGTGTGTGTTTGTCTGTCTGTCAGAAATCTGACTCTCTCTCCATCTCCCCCCTCCTCTCCCTCCCTCCTCCCCTCTTCTCTCTCCAGCGGTATGGTGAGGCAGACAGGGCCATGTAACACAGTGAAGGCTTCTCAGAGGAGGAAGGGGAGGAACATCCTCCTTTGTGACTTTAATAAAAAGAAAATGTTTTAAACATTTAAAAAAGTTATCCTTTTAAGATAAAACTATGTCATCAAATAAATTATTAAAACATACTATTTTGCAATGAAGGTCTACAGTAGCCTCAACGGCACTCTGTAGGGTAGCACCATGGAGTAGCTGGAGGACAGCTAGCTTCTGTCTTCCTCTGGGTACATTGATTTCAATACAAAAACCTAAGAGGCTCATGGTTTTCACCCCCTTCCATAGACTTACACAATAATCATGACAACTTTTGGACGATGTCTGGCACAGTGATGCCATCTGTTGGTAAATGTTAATTACTGCATCTCCAGTGTTTTTACCGGTGTGCTTGAAATACCCGGATGTATTGCAATATACTGAACAAGACTGGTTACTCGCATCAATGCCTCTGTCTCGTCATTTAACATTCAAACATGGTGTCAGAGTCGGATAACTAACCATGCTTTCCGCAAATTAGAGTCACCTGTTCTGGTTAACCCCCAAAAAATGCTTATTTGAGTAAAACTTCGCCGGACGCCGGAATTGTCCTTAGCTTGAGTGAGTTTGCTAGTTAGCTTCAGTGTTGTTAGCACCGGTTAGACATGGTAGCGAACATTCCCCCTCTTGCCGTTATGAAGCTCAGCGGAGATTGGAGCACAAACTGGGATACGTTTAGAGGTGAATGGGAGGACTATGCACTAGCAACTGGACTTCAGGAAAAGGACGATGAGGTAGTGGCTGCCACTTTGAGGACTATAATGGGAACTGAATGCCGACACGTATACAAACACAACCTGAACCTAACAGCAGCTCAGCAAGGTAACGCTACAGCTATTCTTGATGCTCTTGAACATTACTTTAAGCCAGCAAAGAATGTTATCTACGAGCGTTATGTTTTCGGTTGTTGCAAACAGGAGGACGGGGAGTCCATTGACAGCTTTGTCACTAGGCTAAGTGAAAAGGCAGCTACATGTAACTATGGTACTTTAAGAGATGAACTGATCAGAGATAAGATAGTGCTTGGCATAACTGATGAGGGCACCCGCAGATGTTTGCTGAGAGAACGTGACCTGACGCTGGTCTTGGCAGTGGAGACATGCCGTGCAGCAGAGCTTACTGATATACAGATAAGGTCCATGGAGCTTGAAAGGCAACATATGGACAATGTCAATGCTACATTCAGGCAGCCAGTAAAGAAATTCCCCTTTGCCACAGCTAATGCTAATACTACAGCCAACTCTGCAGTAGACAACCCCAATACATGCCGATATTGTGGCATTTCTCATGGACGAGGAAAAGAACACTGCCCAGCCTATGGAAAAATATGCAAATCCTGTGGTACAGCTAATCACTTCGCAAGGGTCTGCATGAAAAGCAAGAGAAAGGAGGGTAAAGTGCACTCCATTGAAACAAACACAGATGATGGGAACAACAGCACAGAGGATGTATATGCTAGTGAGTGCATAGGGGCAGTGAGGGCAAAAGGACAAAAGTGGTTTGTCACTCTGCTACTTAATAATAAACCACAGCAATGCCAGCTAGATTCAGGGGCCACATGTAACGTTATGAGCCTTAAAGATAAAAGGAGGCTCGCGCCCAGAGACAAACTCACACAGAGTAGCACCAAGCTGAAACTGTATTCAGGCCAGTTCATGACCTCTTTAGGCCTGTTTGTGACAGAGTGTGTTTTACGTGGCCAGAAACACACCCTTGAGTTTGAAATAGTTGAGGCTAGTCAACAGCCATTACTGTCAGGTTCTACATGCGAGCGCCTTGGGCTTATTAACTTCACCATCCCAGCTGATCTTAACATTATAGACAAAGTCCAGGCTGGGCCCCTGAGCAAGGAGACACTCCTAAGCAAGTACCATGATGTCTTCAACGCACCGGTCGAGTCAGTTCCCGACGAAGTCCACTTTGAGTTGGACGCAGCAATCCCGCGTGTCCAGTGTGCACCCCGCAATGTACCAGTGGCCATGAAAGCAGCTACAAAGGCTCAGCTTGACAAATACGAAGCAGATGGCCACATGATATCCGTCACCGAGCCTACAGACTGGATAAGTAATATGGTCATCATCAAGAAACCAGACAAGCTACGGATATGCATTGATCCTAAACACCTCATCCGGGCTCTGCGACGCTCACATTACATTATGCCCACGTTGGAGGATGTTCTTTACAAGCTCCCAAAGGCCAGAGTCTTCACGCTCGTGGACGCCAGAGATGCTTTCCTGCAGTGCAAGCTCGACGAGCCCAGCAGCTACATGCCCACCTTTTGGACACCCTGGGGCAGGAAGAGGTGGTTGAAGCTCCCGTTTGGTGTCTCCGTGGCTCCAGAGGTGTATCAGCGGAAACAGCATGAGCTGTTGATGGGACTCAGTGGCGTGGAACCCATAGCAGATGACATCCTCGTAGTCGGCTGTGGGGACAGTGATGAGGAGGCAGAATGTGACCATGACGCCAAGCTGCTGGCCCTGATGGTCAGATGTAGACAGGTCAAGCTAAGGCTAAGCATAAAAAAGCTTCAGTTTAAAGTGCCAGAGGTCCGCTTTCATGGGCACATCTTGTCCTCCACCGGATTGAAGGCTGATCCTGAAAAAGTGAAGGCTGTCTTGGAAATGCCCCACCCATCTGACGTGAAGGGAGTGCAGCACTTCGTCGGATCCGTCACCTACCTGGCCAAGTTGCTACCGCGGTTCTCTGAAGTGTGTGAGCCACTAAGGAGGCTCATGGACAAGGACACCATCTGGCATTGGCTCCCAAAACATGACGCAGCGGTGAGGGAAATAAAACAACTGGTCACCCAGACACCTGTACTGCGATACTACGATGTGTCAAAACCTGTCACGATTCAGAGTGACTCAAGCCAGTATGGACTTGGCTGTTGCCTCATGCAGGAGGGCCAGCCTGTGGCATTTGCCTCTAGGGCACTCACCCCAACAGAGCAGAACTATGCCCAGATAGAGAAGGAGTGCCTCAGCATTGTGTTTGCATGCCAATGCTTCCACCACTACCTGTACGGGCGCGACAATATTACCACAGAGACAGATCACAAGCCCCTTATTGCTATATTCAGGCAAGCCTCTCCTGAATGCCCCGAAACGACTGCAGAGCATGCTACTGGCCCTACAAAACTACAACCTCAAGGTGGTGTATAAGCCAGGGCCAGAGATGTATGTGAGTGACACGCTCAGCAGGGCTACTGCATCAGGCACTCACACACGCTCCATGCATGAACGACACGCAGTGTGCAGCTTACAAACAGAGCAAGTGGATGTTGAACACATCAACCAGGCTGACTACCTCAATGTCACGGACCAGCGCCTTATACAAATCAGACAGCACACAGACAGGGATGAGCAACTCCAGGCATTGAGGTCTGTGATTCTGATGGGCTGGCCCGACTGCAAGGAAGAAACTGCTTTAGCCGTCAGAGATTATTGGCCAGTCAAAGAGGAGCTCAGTGTTCAAAACGGAGTAATATTCAAGGGTCAGAGAGTCGTTATTCCCCGGTCTCTGCGCCTTGAGATGTTGGTGCACGTGCACTCAAGTCACATAGGAGGTGAGGCCTGTTACAGACAAGCACGTGACACACTGAAATCAAAGACTATGTCAGTAAATGCACAATCTGCAATGAATATGCCATTGAGCAACAGAGAGAGACGATGATGTCCCACGTGCTACCGATGCGCCCCTGGCAGATAGTAAGTCTAGATCTCTTCCAGCACAGTGGCAAAGACTTTCTGCTGGTAGTCGATCATTACTCAGACTTCTGGGAGATTGACCTCCTCCCCGACCTCTCAGCAGAGACAACGATCAAACGCTGCAAGGCTCAGTTTGCCGCTATGGCCAGCCAGATAGGGTAATTTCAGACAATGGACCCCAATTCTCCGGAGTTGAGTTCCGAAAATTTGCTGCAGAATGGGAATTCGAGCACGTCACTTCATCACCACGACACCCAAAAGCTAATGGGAAGGCGGAGTCCGCAGTCAAAATCGCAAAGAACCTCTGCAAAAAAGCTCTGCGAGAGGGCAAAGATGCCTGGAAAGCAATCCTGCAGTGGCGCAATACCCCGACAGAAGGCATGGATAGCAGCCCGGACAAGCGCCTCATGGCACGGCGCTTAAAAGCAGCTCTGCCAGTAGCCAGCACTTTCCTGGAGCCATGTGTGGTGACAGACGTGTGTGGTGACAGGTGAAGCTCCGTCACAGAAGACAGGTCTCCAAGTTTATCTATGACAAATCAGCAAAATACTTACCTGAGCTCAGGGTGGGTGAAACGGTGCGGATGAACGGATGAACGGTGCGGATACTGTCACGCCCTGACCTGAGAGAGGTGTTTTATTTCCTCTATTTTGGTTAGGTCAGGGTGTGATGTGGGGTGGGCAATCTATGTCATGTATTTCTTTGTGTTTGGCCGAGTATGGTTCCTAATCAGAGGCAGCTGTCTATCGTTGTCTCTGATTAGGAATCATACTTAGGCAGCCTTTTCCCCACCTGTAGTTGTGGGTAATTATTCTTTCTGTGAGTGTTTTGTGTGCGCCTCAGTTGCGTCACTGTCATTTCTGTTTATCGTTTTGTTCAGTTTCACGTAAAATAAAGCATGTGGAATTACCGGCACGCTGCGCCTTGGTTTATTTATGACAGGGAGTTTGAAGACAGTGAACGTGACACATGTTGTACACCCAATCCGAGAATCAGAGAATGAATCTAGTACTGAAAGCATAAGCTACAGATAAATATCACTGCAGTGCACACAATGTGGTGAGTAGTTGACTCAAAGAGAGAGAAAGACAATAGTTGAACAGTTTTGAACAAACACAGTACTTCCAAAATGAAGAAGAAGCAAGAGCGAGATAGAGATTTTGTATTTGGTTTTCACTTTCACTTACTTAGCTAGCAAATGCAGCTATCTAGTTTAGCCTACTCAAACACCCTGCTCAAACAGAGGGATGCTATGTTAGCTAGCTGGCTATGACTATCTAACACAACACTGGAAGTGTTGTGAGAGATGCTTGTCCTAGGTCCCAAGAAACAAAGAGATCTTCTGTTGAATCTGACAATTAATCTGGATGGTTGTACAGTCGTCTCAAATAAAACTGTGAAGGACCTCGGCGTTACTCTGGACCCTGATCTCTCTTTTGAAGAACATATCAAGACTGCTTCAAGGACAGCTTTTTTCCATCTACGTAACATTGCAAAAATCAGAAACTTTCTGTCCAAAAATGACGCAGAAAAATTAATCCATGCTTTTGTTACTTCTAGGCTCGACTACTGCAATGCTCTACTTTCCGGCTACCCGGATAAAGCACTAAACAAACTTCAGTTAGTGCTAAATACGGCTGCTAGAATCCTGACTAGAACCAAAAAATTTGATCATATTACTCCAGTGCTAGCCTCCCTACACTGGCTTCCTGTTAAGGCAAGGGCTGATTTCATGGTTTTACTGCTAACCTACAAAGCATTACATGGGCTTGCTCCTACCTATCTTTCCGATTTGGTCCTGCCGTACATACCTACACGTACGCTACGGTCACAAGACGCAGGCCTCCTAATTGTCCCTAGAATTTCTAAGCAAACGGCTGGAGGTAGGGCTTTCTCCTATAGAGCTCCATTTTTATGGAATGGTCTGCCTACCCATGTGAGAGACGCAGACTCAGTCTCAACCTTTAAGTCTTTACTGAAGACTTATCTCTTCAGTAGGTCCTATGATTAAGTATAGTCTGGCCCAGGAGTGTGAAGGTGAACGGAAAGGCTGGAGCAACGAACCGCCCTTGCTGTCTCTGCCTTGTCGGTTCCCCTCTTCCCACTGGGATTCTCTGCCTCTAACCCTTTTACAGGGGCTGAGTCACTGACTTACTGGTGTTCTTCCATGCCGTCCATGGGAGGGGTGCGTCACTTGAGTAGGTTGAGCCACTGACGTGGTCTTCCTGTCTGGGTTGGCGCCCCCCCCTTGGGTTGTGCCGTGGCGGACATCTTTGTGGGCTATACTCGGCCTTGTCTTCGGACGGTAAGTTGGTGGTTGTAGATATCCCTCTAGTGGTGTGGGGGCTGTGCTTTGGCAAAGTGGGTGGGGTTATATCCTGCCTGTTTGGCCCTGTCCGGGGGTATCATCGGATGGGGCCACAGTGTCTTCTGATCCCTCCTGTCTCAGCCTCCAGTATTTATGCTGCAGTAGTTTATGTGTCGGGGGGCTAGGGTCAGTCTGTTACATCTGGAGTATTCTCTTGTCTTATCCGGTGTCCTGTGTGAATGTAAATATGCTCTCTCTAATTCTCTCTTTCTTTCTTTCTCTCGGAGGACCTGAGCCCTAGGACTACCTGGCATGATGACTCCTTGCTGTCCCCAGTCCACCTGGCCATGCTGCTGCTCCAGTTTCAACTGTTCTGCCTGCGGCTACGGAACCCTGACCTGTTCACCGGACGTGCTTGTTGCACCCTCGACAATTACTATGATTATTATTATTTGACCATGCTGGTCATTTACGAACATTTTAACATCTTGACCATGTTCTGTTATAATATCCACCCGGCACAGCCAGAAGAGGACTGGCCACCCCTCATAGCCTGGTTCCTCTCTAGGTTTCTTCCTAGGTTTTTGGCCTTTCTCAGGAGTTTTTCCTAGGGAGTTTTTCCCAGCCACCGTGCTTCTTTCACATGCATTGCTTGCTGTTTGGGGTTTTAGGCTGGGTTTCTGTGCAGCACTTTGAGATTTCAGCTGATGTACGAAGGGCTATATAAATAAATTTGATTTGATTTGGAAGTCTTCCAAGTCAAGGTAAGCTTTGGTTTTACTAATTTATTGCCACCGGGGCTCGCCGGTGTAACTGCTTACTACTGACTGTAAACTGTAACGCTACCTCATGATTATAGCGGGTTTACTAACGCTTTAGTTCTATTAGCTATTCTGACTATGACGTTACTTTAGCTAATATGGTGACAATGATATAGGGTGTGTGTAGTGGTTTGGCTTGGAAAGATTTTTTTGCCTGGTCACATACAGCTGATGTGTTGTGCATTGCTACTTTAACAACCTCCTCTCTTCTGGGAAGGCTTTCCACTAGATGTTGGAACATTTCTGAGGGGAATTGTTTTCATTCAGCCACAAGAGTATTAGTGAGGTTGGGCACTGATGTTGGGCGATTAGGCCTGGCTTGCAGTCGGTGTTCCAATTCATCCCAAAGGTTTTTGATGGGGTTGAGGTCTGGGCTCTGTGCAGGCCATTCAAGATCTTCCACACTGATCTTGACAAACCATTTCTGTATTGACCTTGCTTTGTACACGGGGGCATTGTCATGCTGAAACAGGAAAGTGTCTTCCCCAAACTATTGCCACAAAGTTGGAAGCACAGAATCGTATAGAATATCATTAAAGTTAAGATCTCTCTTCACTGGAACTAAGGGATCTAGCCTGAACCATGAAAAAGATCCCTGCCAAACCCAGATTAATCCGTCTGACTGCCAGATGGTGAAGAGTGATTCATCACTCCAGAGAACGCGTTTCCAAGCTTTACACTACTCCAGCCGACGCTTGGCATTGCACATGGTGATGTTAAGCTTGTGTGCGGCTGCTCGACCATGGAATTCCATTTCATGAAGCTCATTTTGCTTCCAGCAGCAGTTCGGAATTCGGTAGTGAGTGTTGCAGCCGAGGACACACATTTTTTTTTACATGCTAGGTACTTCAGCACTCGGTGGTCCGTCTTGTGTGGCCTACCACTTCGCGGCTGAGCCGTTGTTGCTCCTAGACGTTACCACTTCATAATAACAGCACAGTTGACCAGGGCAGCTCTAGCAGGGCAGACATTTTACAAACTGACTTGTTGTAAAGGTGGCATCCTATGAAGGTGCCATGTTGAAAGTAACTGAGCTCTTCAGTACGGCCATTCTACTGCCAATGTTTGTTTATGGCGATTGCTCGATTTTATACATCTGTCAGCAACGGGTGTTATAGCCTAATCCACTAATTTGAAGGGGTGTTCACATCCTTTTCAATATATAGTGTCCTGATCTTTGTTATATCTCCTAGATATAGGACACTTTAGTTCTTATTAGACATTTTGTCACTGTCTTTTTTTGCCATTTATGAATGTGTTATTCAATGTTTATATGGGCTATAGCAGTAAAGGACAAATTCTATATTTTATCAAATCATTTTTAAGTATTTTATTTTTTTACCTAAAGGGGTACTACAATTCAAAATCAAATAGCTAAATAATCCATGGTATGACCACCTTAAAACAATTCCATTTGTCAGCTAGTAGAACCCCCCCCCCCCCCCCCCCACCAAACGGCTCAGACTTTTAGAGGTTCAGAAACCCGGTGTCAGAGGGAGCAATGTCCAGTACCTAAACACACAAATCAAATCAAATTGTCCAAATCAAATCACATGCTCCAAATACAACAGCTGTAGACCTTACTGTAAAAAGGTTAATGACAAGCCCTTATTAGCTCTTAACTAACAATGCAGTTGTTTTTAAATAAGAAAATAGTAAAAAATTATATTTTAAAAATCCCCCCAAAAAAAGATAACGAAGCAGCAATAACCAATTACATGAAAGATTAATCATTGTCATTTAAAAAAAACGCATCATGCAGACACAATGGGACACAATAATCCCAGACAGACAGACAGACTTAGCTATATGCATGTCAGGGTTCACTTTGGGTCCATTGTTCTGAAGATCAGTGAGCTGAAGAGATCTCTTTCACACAAGCACACACTGGAAATTCAGAGCAGCTTGCCTTGGCCTTGGCATAATGACAGCTCACTGTTGTCTGTTGTATTTAGCTAGCTAATGTTGATAGCTAAACGTGAGCTAACTAGCTAGCTCACTAGCTAACTATGGGGTCTTGCTGTAATTCAGTGGCAGCGCATCGTATTGTTCACAATCCAGTCCATTCAGAGTAGCTGTGTGATGCACAAAAATGCTTTCTTATCGCTGAATAACAGCAGCTTCATGAAGCTAACTAGCTAGCTGAGCTCACTAATTCGCTCAATTCAAACGCCAGTTCAACATTAAGTCCCAATAACACAGTATTGTTACTCCTGTTTCCTGTTTCCTGTTTCCGGTCACAACTTGCAGACTTGTTTACGCTGTTGTGCGTTTTTGTTGCCGTTTTTACTTTGCTACCTGACGGTTTTTACTTTTTCATTACCGTATATTTTTACTTTTTCCCTCACTCAACTTTTTTTTTCATTCAACTTTCCTACCCCGGAGGTTTTATCTGGACATGGTTCGTCAGGACGTCCACCAGCCGAAGCTAAGTAACATTAACATGATGCCTTCTAATTGCAGTCGTTGTACTCATAATATACAGGAGAACGATCGCCTTACGGCAAGGATAGCTGTGCTGCAAGCCCAGCTTCAGACGCAATCGTTAGGCAAGGGTCATTTCAGTTTAGGAAAGGATGAAACAGCGTCTGTGCCACCAGCAAGTACAGATAGTAACGTTAGTATAAACCCCCTCGCACGGTCCCCGCAGCCGGACATCTTTCTCATGGTTTCTGGAGGGAAACGCTGTAGGAATGCTCAACCGGTGTCGCTTATTCAGCCGACAGAAACTTTCAACCGGTTCTCCCCATTAAGCGAGTCGGAGTCGGAGGCCGAGACTTCTCTGGTCTCTGCTCCTCCCGTTGTGGGGTCTGAGACGCCGACGGCTCCCACCATTAGCTCTGACAAATTGAAAACCCTAGTCATTGGCGACTCCATTACCCGCAGTATTAGACTTAAAACGAATCATCCAGCGATCATACACTGTTTACCAGGGGGCAGGGCTACCGACGTTAAGGCTAATCTAAAGACGGTGCTGGCTAAAGCTAAAACTGGCGAGTGTAGAGAGTATAGAGATATTGTTATCCACGTCGGCACCAACGATGTTAGGATGAAACAGTCAGAGGTCACCAAGCGCAATATAGCTTCAGCGTGTAAATCAGCTAGAAAGATGTGTCGGCATCGAGTAATTGTCTCTGGCCCCCTCCCAGTTAGGGGGAGTGATGAGCTCTACAGCAGAGTCTCACAACTCAATCGCTGGATGAAAACTGTTTTCTGCCCCTCCCAAAATATAGAATTTGTAGATAACTGGCCCTCTTTCTGGGATTCACCCACAAACAGGACCAAGCCTGGCCTGCTGAGGAGTGACGGACTCCATCCTAGCTGGAGGGGTGCTCTCATCTTATCTACGAACATAGACAGGGCTCTAACTCCTCTAGCTCCACAATGAAATAGGGTGCAGGCCAGGCAACAGGCTGTTAGCCAGCCTGCCAGCTTAGTGGAGTCTGCCACGAGCACAGTTAGCGTAGTCAGCTCAGCTTTCCCCATTGAGACCGTGTCTGTGCCTCGATCTTGGTTGGGCAAAATTAAAAATGGCGGTGTTCGCTTCAGTAATCTTACTAGTATAAAGACCTCCTCCATTCCTGCCATTATTGAAAGAGATTGTGATACTTCACATCTCAAAATTGGGTTACTTAATGTTAGATCCCTCACTTCCAAGGCAGTTATAGTCAATGAACTAATCACTGATCATAATCTTGATGTGATTGGCCTGACTGAAACATGGCTTAAGCCTGATGAATTTACTGTGTTAAATGAGGCCTCACCCCCTGGTTACACTAGTGACCAAACCCCCCGTGCATCCGGCAAAGGCGGAGGTGTTGCTAACATTTACGATAGCAAATTTCAATTTACAAAAAAAAAAACAATGACGTTTTCGTCTTTTGAGCTTCTAGTCATGAAATCTATGCAGCCTACTCAATCACTTTTTATAGCTACTGTTTACAGGCCTCCTGGGCCATATGCAGTGTTCCTTACTGAGTTCCCTGAATTCCTATCGGATCTTGTAGTCATAGCAGATAATATTCTAATTTTTGGTGACTTTAACATTCACATGGAAAAGTCCACAGACCCACTCCAAAAGGCTTTCGGAGCCATCATCGACTCAGTGGGTTTTGTCCAACATGTCTCTGGACCTACTCACTGCCACAGTCATACTCTGGACCTAGTTTTGTCCCATGGAATAAATGTTGTGGATCTTAATGTTTTTCCTCATAATCCTGGATTATCGGACCACCATTTTATTGCGTTTACAATTGCAACAAATAATCTGCTCAGACCCCAACCAAGGAAGATTAAAAGTCGTGCTATAAATTCTCAGACAACCCAAAGATTCCTTGATGCCCTTCCAGACTCCCTCTGCCTACCCAAGGACGTCAGAGGACAAGAATCAGTTAACCACCTAACCGAGGAACTCAATTCAACCTTGCGCAATACCCTAGATGCAGTTGCACCCCTAAAAATTAAAAACATCTGTCATAAGAAACTAGCTCCCTGGTATACAGATAATACACGAGCTCTGAAGCAAGCTTCCAGAAAATTGGAACGGAAATGGCGCCACACTAAACTGGAAGTCTTCCGACTAGCTTGGAAAGACAGTACCGTGCAGTATCGAAGAGCCCTCACTGCTGCACGATCATCCTATTTTTCCAACTTAATTGAGGAAAATAAGAACAATCCGAAATATCTTTTTGACACTGTCGCAAAGCTAACTAAAAAGCAGCATTCGCAAATGGAGGATGGCTTTCACTTCAGCAGTAATGCAGTAATTGTCTCCTCTTTAAATCTGGGTATTCCTCCAGGGCTTCATTGTCCAGAGTCTGCACAACTCTGCCAGGACCTTGGCTCAAGGGAGATACTAAAGTGTTTTAGTACTATATCTCTTGACACAATGATGAAAATAATCATGGCCTCCAAACCCTCAAGCTGCATACTGGACCCTATTCCAACTAAACTACTGAAAGAGCTGCTTCCTGTGCTTGGCCCTCCTATGTTGAACATAATAAACGGCTCTCTATCCACCGGATGTGTACCAAGCTCACTAAAAGTGGCAGTAATAAAGCCTCTCTTGAAAAAGCCGAATCTTGACCCAGAAATTATAAAAAACTATCGGCCTATATCGAATCTTCCATTCCTCTCAAAAATTTTAGAAAAAGTTGTTGCGCAGCAACTCACTGCCTTCCTGAAGACAAACAATGTATACGAAACGCTTCAGTCTGGTTTTAGACCCCATCATAGCACTGAGACTGCACTTGTGAAGGTGGTAAATGACCTTTTAATGACGTCAGACCGAGGCTCTGCATCTGTCCTCATGCTCCTAGATCTTAGTGCCGCTTTTGATACCATCGATCACCACATTCTTTTGGAGAGATTGGAAACCCAAATTGGTCTACATGGACAAGTTCTGGCCTGGTTTAGATCTTATCTGTCGGAAAGATATCAGTTTGTCTCTGTGAATGGTTCGTCCTCTGACAAATCAATTGTAAATTTCGGTGTTCCTCAAGGTTCCGTTCTAGGACCACTATTGTTTTCACTATATATTTTACCTCTTGGGGATGTCATTCGAAAACATAATGTTAAATTTCACTGCTATGCGGACGACACACAGCTGTACATTTCAATGAAACATGGTGAAGCCCCAAAATTGCTCTCGCTAGAAGCCTGTGTTTCAGACATAAGGAAGTGGATGGCTGCAAATTTTCTACTTTTAAACTCGGACAAAACAGAGATGCTTGTCCTAGGTCCCAAGAAACAAAGAGATCTTCTGTTGAATCTGACAATTAATCTGGATGGTTGTACAGTCGTCTCAAATAAAACTGTGAAGGACCTCGGCGTTACTCTGGACCCTGATCTCTCTTTTGAAGAACATATCAAGACTGCTTCAAGGACAGCTTTTTTCCATCTACGTAACATTGCAAAAATCAGAAACTTTCTGTCCAAAAATGACGCAGAAAAATTAATCCATGCTTTTGTTACTTCTAGGCTCGACTACTGCAATGCTCTACTTTCCGGCTACCCGGATAAAGCACTAAACAAACTTCAGTTAGTGCTAAATACGGCTGCTAGAATCCTGACTAGAACCAAAAAATTTGATCATATTACTCCAGTGCTAGCTTCCCTACACTGGCTTCCTGTTAAGGCAAGGGCTGATTTCAAGGTTTTACTGCTAACCTACAAAGCATTACATGGGCTTGCTCCTACCTATCTTTCCGATTTGGTCCTGCCGTACATACCTACACGTACGCTACGGTCACAAGACGCAGGCCTCCTAATTGTCCCTAGAATTTCTAAGCAAACGGCTGGAGGTAGGGCTTTCTCCTATAGAGCTCCATTTTTATGGAATGGTCTGCCTACCCATGTGAGAGACGCAGACTCAGTCTCAACCTTTAAGTCTTTACTGAAGACTTATCTCTTCAGTAGGTCCTATGATTAAGTATAGTCTGGCCCAGGAGTGTGAAGGTGAACGGAAAGGCTGGAGCAACGAACCGCCCTTGCTGTCTCTGCCTTGTCGGTTCCCCTCTTCCCACTGGGATTCTCTGCCTCTAACCCTTTTACAGGGGCTGAGTCACTGACTTACTGGTGTTCTTCCATGCCGTCCATGGGAGGGGTGCGTCACTTGAGTAGGTTGAGCCACTGACGTGGTCTTCCTGTCTGGGTTGGCGCCCCCCCCTTGGGTTGTGCCGTGGCGGACATCTTTGTGGGCTATACTCGGCCTTGTCTTCGGACGGTAAGTTGGTGGTTGTAGATATCCCTCTAGTGGTGTGGGGGCTGTGCTTTGGCAAAGTGGGTGGGGTTATATCCTGCCTGTTTGGCCCTGTCCGGGGGTATCATCGGATGGGGCCACAGTGTCTTCTGATCCCTCCTGTCTCAGCCTCCAGTATTTATGCTGCAGTAGTTTATGTGTCGGGGGGCTAGGGTCAGTCTGTTACATCTGGAGTATTCTCTTGTCTTATCCGGTGTCCTGTGTGAATGTAAATATGCTCTCTCTAATTCTCTCTTTCTTTCTTTCTTTCTCTCGGAGGACCTGAGCCCTAGGACTACCTGGCATGATGACTCCTTGCTGTCCCCAGTCCACCTGGCCATGCTGCTGCTCCAGTTTCAACTGTTCTGCCTGCGGCTACGGAACCCTGACCTGTTCACCGGACGTGCTTGTTGCACCCTCGACAATTACTATGATTATTATTATTTGACCATGCTGGTCATTTACGAACATTTTAACATCTTGACCATGTTCTGTTATAATATCCACCCGGCACAGCCAGAAGAGGACTGGCCACCCCTCATAGCCTGGTTCCTCTCTAGGTTTCTTCCTAGGTTTTTGGCCTTTCTCAGGAGTTTTTCCTAGGGAGTTTTTCCCAGCCACCGTGCTTCTTTCACATGCATTGCTTGCTGTTTGGGGTTTTAGGCTGGGTTTCTGTACAGCACTTTGAGATTTCAGCTGATGTACGAAGGGCTATATAAATAAATTTGATTTGATTTGATTTTGATTTGATATTTTTACGTGCGTGACTGTTTTATTCTATATATATTTTTGACATTTTCTACCTTCTATTTTGTATATTTTCATCAGACTCTAGGGACATATGAAGCCTGGAAGCTGCAGTAATGTTGAGATGTCAGTAGGGAGAGCTCTAGTCTAGAACACTGGAACCAAAGATACTCCCCTTTCATCTGTTCTGGAACCTTCAGTACCAGCTGATGTGGAGGGATGGGAATGGGTCACATTTTATCTCTTGTAAAACATGTAGGCCCACTCCTCAAATAAAGAAATGCAACTACAGTATGCTGACTTTAGACCATTTTCTATTTAGATACAGTAACATCCCTTATGTGACATGCTGTTGCTGCATGTTAATGACCTGACTAGGCTACTTTTAAATGTGTCAACCACAGAACTCACACTTAGGCTACGCCTGTTTCTACTAATACTTACAGTAGACTACTTCTTGTTTCCACGCAGTGACAGTAAGTTGACTAACTGTTCAAGACCTCTCTCCTTCACTTCACTCTGTAAGTACACTTGACGATATCTTGGAATATAGTTTTAGTTTTGATGTTTTTAGCCATACATCACATGACTTCCTGTATCTTTGTACGTGTTGGTTTATTTTGAACTGTGTTTTGGTTGTTACATCAGGGCCTGTATTCATAAAGTGTCTCAGACGGTCCATTTCATTATGATCTAAAAGGCTAAACTGATCCCAGATCAGCTCTCCTACTCTGATACACTTTGTGAATACTGATCCTGGACTGTGGTTTCATGTGTTTAGTTTAGTTCAGTTTATTCAATTACATGTTCAAAACATGATCAGTAGAGTATGCCAGTAATACCCAGATCTCCATTCAATAGGGTCAAGTTCACTGTCAAAGTAAAACAGGGTCAAGTATAACTGTGTGTGTGTGTGGGTTATGTGTCTGTTTCTGTGTGTGTGAGTGTAAATGTATTTTTACATATTAATCGGATTGTGGCACATACAGTCACGACCAAAATTATTGGCACCCTTGACAAATACTGAACTATATCTTATGCTACAAAAGATGGGATGTACGTTGTACATGTGGTTTTACATGAAGACTTGTGCATGCTTTTTTAGAGCTCTGAGAGCAATAGATTGTTGTGGAGACATTTTGAAAATGGCATAAAGTAAGAGTGATTGAATGGATGCTTCGTATGAGCTTTAGGAGTAGTATTAACATGATACACAGTGATGGTGGGTTGTGTTTAGGAGTAGTATTAACATGAGACACAGTGATGGTGGGTTGTGTTTAGGAGTAGTATTAACATGAGACACAGTGATGGTGGGTTGTGTTTAGGAGTAGTATTAACATGAGACACAGTGATGGTGGGTTGTGTTTAGGAGTAGTATTAACATGAGACACAGTGATGGTGGGTTGTGTTTAGGAGTAGTATTAACATGAGACACAGTGATGGTGGGTTGTGTTTAGGAGTAGTATTAACATGAGACACAGTGATGGTGGGTTGTGTTTAGGAGTAGTATAAACATGACACACAGTGATGGTGGGTTGTGTTTAGGAGTAGTATTAACATGACACACAGTGAAGGTGGGTTGTGTTTAGGAGTAGTATAAACATGACACACAGTGATGGTGGGTTGTGTTTAGGAGTAGTATTAACATGAGACACAGTGATGGTGGGTTGTGTTTAGGAGTAGTATTAACATGAGACACAGTGAGAAACATGTGAAACATTAGACTATACAGAATATTGTTCTCTGTAGCTCAGTTGGTAGAACATGGCATCTGCAACGTAATGGGTTTGGTTACCAGGACCACCCATATGTAAAATGTATGCAGATGACTGTAAATTGCTTCGGATTGTTGAGTCTGATAATGGCATTATTTATGGACAGCAGACTACAATAGTCCACACAGTCAATACAGCAGGCTGTGGTGATGTTCATTAATGCCTCTGCTTGATAAAGCTACTACCAGTACTGTACAACAGAGGAGGCTGGTGGGCAGAGATACAGGAGGATAGAGACATTGTATTGGCTGGAATGAAGGAACACCCTCCATTCAATGTATTCTTATTACTTCCCCAAATGAATGAGTACATCATATGAGGAATGGAGGCTGCAGTAATGTTGAGATGCCAGTAGGGAGAGCTCTACTCTAGAACACTGGAACCTTCTGTACCACTTTGATGCAGCTGATGAGGAGTGATGGGAATGGGTCACATTTTGCCTCTTTAAAAAATGTAGGACCACTCCTCAAAAGAAATGTTACCCTTTTCTGACATGCTGTTTATGCATGTTAATGTCTTAACGCCCATTTAGGCTACTTTTAAAATGTATCAACACCAGAATTCACTTTCAGTAGGACACTTCTTATTTCTCTGCACTGCAAGTAATTTTTTTGGATTAGATGAACTGACTCAGCATCATCTTCCTGTCATCCATAGACCTCTACAGCCTGAACCATATCATAGTTATTTATATGGACATTATACTGAATGTCCTTCATTAGCACTTTATATTCACAGAATAGTATATGTACAACAGGCTACATTAGACTATATATGTACAACAGGCTACATTAGACTATATATGTACAACAGGCTACATTAGACTATATATGGACAACAGGCTACATTAGACTATATATGGACAACAGGCTACATTAGACTATATATGGATAACAGGCTACATTAGACTATATATGGATAACAGGCTACATTAGACTATATATGGATAACAGGCTACATTAGACTATATATAGATAACAGGCTACATTAGACTATATATGTACAACAGGCTACATTAGACTATATATGGACAACAGGCTACATTAGACTATATATGGACAACAGGCTACATTAGACTATATATGGATAACAGGCTACATTAGACTATATATGGATAACAGGCTACATTAGACTATATATGGATAACAGGCTACATTAGACTATATATGGATAACAGGCTACATTAGACTATATATGGATAACAGGCTACATTAGACTATATATAGATAACAGGCTACATTAGACTATATATGGATAACAGGCTACATTAGACTATATATGGATAACAGGCTACATTAGACTATATATGGATAACAGGCTACATTAGACTATATATGGATAACAGGCTACATTAGACTATATATAGATAACAGGCTACATTAGACTATACATGGATAACAGGCTACATTAGACTATATATGGATAACAGGCTACATTAGACTATATATGGATAACAGGCTACATTAGACTATATATGGATAACAGGCTACATTCGACTATATATGGATAACAGGCTACATTAGTCTATACAGCATATGGACGTAATATGATAGTGGCATGTTGTACTACTACAGACATCAGTGTTTGTGATTAAATGTGACTTTGTCAAGTAGCCAGTGTTGTGTTTCACCATTCTATCTGATGTATTGTCAGTTTGTAATGTTGTTATTAGTCCAACATTATTGAGGACATTATTATTAGGATGGTGCAGTAATGTTGAGATGCCAGTAGGGAGAACTCTAGTCTAGAACACTGGAACCTTCAGTACCACTTTGATGCAGCTGATGAGGAGTGTAAATTGAATGTGTTTGTAGAATAGAATGAATGACATCATGGAACTGACCAAATGTAAATGAAACTTTGACCTGTTCCATGTAGAACTCAGAGGGACAAGGCAACACATTCTAAGATATTATAAACATTCCAAATAGAATAGTCAACATATTGTTAACATGGTTCTGTATTGAATAGAAAGTGGAAATGTAGGGCCCACTCTAATACAGTAAACTTCCTTCTCTGACACACTGGTCTCTACGTCATGCATGTTAATGTATTAAAGAGGAAGAAAGGACAGTTCTGTATCAGCTACTTTTGTCCTGACTACTTTAAATATGTCTCAATCACATAAAACCACATAAATGACAGCTCCCACTCACTACCAGTCAGTTGACTCACTGTACAAGACCTCTCCCCTTCACTTCACTCTGTAAGTACTCTTGATAATATCTGGAAATATAGTTTCTGGTTATTTGTATTTATTCATTAGACATATTCTTGAGGGTAATGTATCATTTACTTCTTGTTATGTTTTGACCTGTGTTTTGGTTGTTACATCAGGGTCAGTATTCATAAAGTGTCTCAGTGTAGGAGTGTTGATCTACTTAGGGATGAAATGAATAACCAGGGTAAAAAAGACATGCAAACAAACATTGTAACACTGCAGTGTGTGTGTTTGTGTTCGCGCCCATGTGTGTGAATGACATAGTGGATTTATCTGAGGGCCCTGCAGGACCAGACTGATAGGGAGTAGGGTTGACATCTATACTGTGTAGGATGTGTGTTTTAACGTTTCTACATCCATAACAACCAGCTCTCTAGACTTTGATGCAGACTCTATGGGCTTTATGGGCCTTCACTACAGATGCTCTGTGTGTGTACAGGGTACCTACACTACATGACCAAAAGTATGTGGACATCTGCTCGTCGAATATCTCATTCCAAAATCATGAGCATTAATATGAAGTAGGTCCCTGCTATAACAGCCTACACTCTTTTGAGAAGGCTTTCCAGTAGATTTTGGAACATTGCTGTGTGACTTGCTTACATTCAGCCACAAGACGATTAGTGAGGTCGAGGACCGAGGTTGGGCGATTAGGCCTGGCTTGCAGTCAGCATTTCAATTCATCCCAAAGGTGTTCGATGGGGTGATGTCAGCGCTCTGTACAGCAAAGTACACTTCTCCCACACCAATCTCGACAAACCATTTATGTATGGACCTTGCTTTGTGCACAGGGGGATTGTCATGCTGAAACAGGAAAGGGCCTTCCCCAAACTGTTGCCACAAAGTTGGAACCACAGAATCATATAGAATGTCATTGTATGCTGTAGGGTTAAGATTTTCTTTAACTGGAACTAATGGGCCTGTGTGTGTATGTGTGTGTGAGCGTGTGTCACAAATCACCTTGTAACCGCACCAAGCCTTCTGTAGTCGACACATTGTTTAAATGGTTCTTTGTGTAGTCAAAATATCACATTGAAAATATGACACATTTAGCTAATAAAAGAAATGTAGTCCCACTCCTCAAAAAGAAAGGCCAATAGATATGCAGTCTGTTGCACAATTTCTATTGAAATACAGTGATATCCCTTTTCAGACATGCTGGTCTGGTCATCATGCATCTTAATGACTAAAATATGTGTCAACCACAGAATTCACACTAACTGACAGTAACTTGGCTCACAGTACAAGACCCCTCCCCTTCACTTCACTCTATAAGTACGCTTGGCGATATCTTGAAATATAGTTTTTTGGTTGTGTTTTTTGTTGTTGTAACTTATCGTATATTTGAGGGTAAGACTTACTGTATCCTTTACTTTTTGTTATGTTTTGACCTGTGTTTTGGTTGTTACATCAGGTCCAGTATTCATAAAGTGTCTCACAGTAGGAGTGCTGAACTAAGAATTGTTGTCCATTGGCTTACTTCAATTAGGGGAGGGGTGGAAGCGTTAGGAGAAAATGATAAAGAATAAAAATATATTTAAATGTTTAAATATACACTGCTCAAAAAAATAAAGGGAACACTAAAATAACACATCCTAGATCTGAATGAATGAAATAATCTTATTAAATTATTTTTTCTTTACATAGTTGAATGTGCTGACAACAAAATCACACAAAAATAATCAATGGAAATCCAATTTATCAACCCATGGAGGTCTGGATTTGGAGTCACACTCAAAATTAAAGTGGAAAACCACACTACAGGCTGATCCAACTTTGATGTAATGTCCTTAAAACAAGTCAAATTGAGGCTCAGTAGTGTGTGTGGCCTCCACGTGCCTGTATGACCTCCCTACAATGCCTTGGCATGCTCCTGATGAGGTGGAGGATGGTCTCCTGAGGGATCTCCTCCCAGACCTGGACTAAAGCATCCGCCAACTCCTGGACAGTCTGTGGTGCAACGTGGCGTTGGTGGATGGAGCGAGACATGATGTCCCAGATGTGCTCAATTGGATTCAGGTCTGGGGAACGGGTGGGCCAGTCCATAGCATCAATGCCTTCCTCTTGCAGGAACTGCTGACACACTCCAGCCACATGAGGTCTAGCATTGTCTTGCATTAGGAGGAACCCAGGGCCAACCGCACCAGCATATGAACTCACAAGGGGTCTGAGGATCTCATCTCGGTACCTAATGGCAGTCAGGCTACCTCTGGCAAGCACATGGAGGGCTGTGCGGCCCCTCAAAGAAATGCCACCCCACACCATGACTGACCCACCGCCAAACCGGTCATGCTGGAGGATGTTGGAGGCAGCAGAACGTTCTCCACGGCGTCTCCAGACTCTGTCACGTCTGTCACATGTGCTCAGTGTGAACCTGCTTTCATCTGTGAAGAGCACAGGGCGCCAGTGGCGAATTTGCCAATCTTGGTGTTCTCTGGCAAATGCCAAACGTCCTGCACGGTGTTGGGCTGTAAGCACAACCCCCACCTGTGGACGTCGGGCCCTCATACCACCCTCATGGAGTCGTTTTCTGACCGTTTGAGCAGACACATGCACATTTGTGGCCTGCTGGATGTCATTTTGCAGGGCTCTGGCAGTGCTCCTCCTGCTCCTCCTTGCACAAAGGCGGAGGTAGCGGTCCTGCTGCTGGGTTGTTGCCCTCCTACGGCCTCCTCCACGTCTCCTGATGTACTGGCCTGTCTCCTGGTAGCGCCTCCATGCTCTGGACACTACGCTGACAGACACAGCAAACCTTCTTGCCACAGCTCGCATTGATGTGCCATCCTGATGAGCTGCACTACCTGAGCCACTTGTGTGGGTTGTAGACTCCGTCTCATGCTACCACTAGAGTGAAAGCACCGCCAGCATTCAAAAGTGACCAAAACATCAGCCAGGAAGCATAGGAACTGAGAAGTGGTCTGTGGTCACCACCTGCCGAACCACTCCTTTATTGGGTGTGTCTTGCTAATTGCCTATAATTTCCACCGGTTGTCTATTTCATTTGCACAACAGCATGTGAAATTTATAGTCAATCAGTGTGGCTTCCTAAGTGGACAGTTTGATTTCACAGAAGTGTGATTGACTTGGAGTTACATTGTGTTGTTTAAGTGTTCCCTTAATTTTTTGGAGCAGTATATAATATGAATATATATATATATTTACATTTTTTTAAAATATATATATATATATATATATATATATATATGGGGGATTGGAAATAATGCAGACAATTACATTGATAGAAGCCACAATCTTTGTGCAATATTAAACTCCTCTACCCTTTAAAGCTTGTGTGATGATTTTCTGTGAAGAACATGTAAAATAACACATTTTCATTGAGTGCACACTGTGCACCCCCTACACATGTATATTACATATGTGGTGTTCAGGTCCACTGTACCCCCCTACATATTTATATTACATATGTGGTGTTCAGGTCCACTGTAGGTGAAAACAAGTAAAAATGAAACAAAAAGGTTTTCTGTGTGCCTGCACTCTGTCTTCCTCATCTCCGGGCCTGCTGTTTCAACATAGCACCAAGAACCTGTCTGTCTCCCTGCCTGTCTGCATGTCTCCCACTTTTGTTGCACTCTTTACCCTTTGTAGTGTGTGAAACTACAGTGTCTTGCAGGAACCTGCACAATGTTATAACAACACATTATTTCAATACATTATTATGATAAATTGTAAAAAAAAATATATAGTATTTTCCCTCACTCTACCCCAGCCAGGTGCAAATTGGGGGAGGGCCACAATAAATAAATAGCTTTGCATGTGTGGCTGCTTACAATCAATCAGTATAGCAAAATAATCTCTGCTCAGAGGGCCATAGACATTTTTTTTGCAGAGAGAGAAGCTAGTGTGGAAGGAGCGTCTTCCACTTTGGAAGATGAAGAATTTTCAGAATATGAGGATCATGTCTCTGTCAATTCAGAGTCTGATAGTGAGTTGTAAGAAGAGGTTGAGATTGACCATCAGCCAGCCACAGGACCAGCCCGTCAGCAGCCAGCCCCAGGACCAGCCCGTCAGCAGCCAGCCACAGGACCAGCCCGTCAGCAACCAGCCCCAGGACCAGCCCGTCAGCAACCAGCCACAGGACCAGCCCGTCAGCAACCAGCCACAGGACCAGCCCGTCAGCAGCCAGCCCCAGGACCAGCCCGTCAGCAGCCAGCCACAGGACCAGCCCGTCAGCAACCAGCCCCAGGACCAGCCCGTCAGCAACCAGCCACAGGACCAGCCCGTCAGCAACCAGCCACAGGACCAGCCCGTCAGCAACCAGCCCCAGGACCAGCCCGTCAGCAGCCAGCCACAGGACCAGCCCGTCAGCAACCAGCCCCAGGACCAGCCCGTCAGCAGCCAGCCACAGGACCAGCCCGTCAGCAGCCAGCCACAGGACCAGCCCGTCAGCAACCAGCCCCAGGACCAGCCCGTCAGCAGCCAGCCACAGGACCAGCCCGTCAGCAGCCAGCCACAGGACCAGCCCGTCAGCAGCCAGCCCCAGGACCAGCCCGTCAGCAGCCAGCCACAGGACCAGCCCGTCAGCAGCCAGCCACAGGACCAGCCCGTCAGCAGCCAGCCCCAGCCCGTCAGCAGCCAGCCCCAGGACCAGCCCGTCAGCAGCCTGCAGGAGAAGAAATATGGATGTCAAAAAATTTTGAAATTGAATGGTCTTCTTGCACAAGGAATGAGCCACCCCACATGGCTGCCAATGTGATAAGGATGCAACCAGGGCCGAGGTGGATGGCAGTTACTCATGTGTAGGACATAAAGTCTTCTTTTGAACTGTTCATCCCAGACACCATGCAGAAAATCATTCTGGACTGCACTAATTTGGAGGGAAGGTGTGTTTTTGGAGAGAGATGGAAGGAGATGGACCAAACTCATTTACATACATACTTTGGGGTTCTTATCCTTGCTGGTTTTTTCACATCCAATGGGGAATCCACAGAATCCCTGTGGGATGCAAAAACTGAGAGATACATTTTCAGTCCAACAATGTCTCTGGAAAACTTCCACATTGTTGCCAGGATTATCTGCTTCGATAACCGAGACACCAGACCAGCTCGGCGGCAAAGAGACAAGCTAGCTGCAATCAGGTCAGTGTGGGACAAGTGGGTGGACCGCCTTCCCCTGTTTTACAATCCACGGCCCAATGTTACTGTTGATGAGCAGCTTATGCCATTTAGGTGCCGCTGCCCCTTCAGGCAGTACATACCGTTTAAACCCATAAAATATGGAATCAAGATCTGGGCTGTCTGTGATGCTGCTTCTGCATATGTGTGGAACTTGCAAGTGTATATGGGGAAGCCAGATGAAGGATCCCCTGAGAAGAACCAAGAGATGCGGGTTGTCCTGGATGTGACACAGGGACTTCGTGGCCACAACATCACATGCAATAACTTTTTTACTTGACACAAGCTGGGACAGGAGCTCCTCAAGGGGAAGCTGACGATGGTAGGAACAGTATAAATAAACAAGCCAGAGCTCCCACCTCAGCTGTTGAATACATGGAACAGGCCTATAAATTCCTCTAAGTTTGTGTTCATGGCCGACATGTCCCTAGTGTTCTGCGTCCCGAAGAAAGACAAAAATGTTGTACTCATGAGTACGATACATATGGATGGTAGAATCTGTGGCCAGGAACATCGAAAAACAGACATTATATTGGATTACAATGCCACAAAAGGAGGGGTAGACAATTTAGACAAGCTGGTGACAGCTGCAAAAGAAAAGCCCTACACTGGTTACTTGTGATATTTTTCAATGTCTTGGACATCTTGGCGTACAATGCGTTTGTCATTTGGATGGCGTTGAACCCAGATTGGAACAGAGGGAAGCTCCAGAGGTGACGGCTCTTTCTCGAGGAGCAGGGCAAGGCATTGGAAAAACCTCTAAACCAAAGGATGCAACATATCCCAAAGACCCCAGCTTTTGCAGCCATCGTGGGGAGGATTCAGGAGGAGGATGCTGGTGCCCCATCCGGCCGACCCACAGAACCAACAACTCCAATACTGGAAGTAAGTGTGAGTGATGTTGCATTTGTGTGTGTGTGTCTGACTCTCCTACATTGCCCTGTGCTAACTATATATGTGAGTGAGTGAGATGTTAGTAAAATTCCTGAACTAAGTGTTTTCATCATTCTAGGTTAAATAAAAAGAAAACAGAAGAAGCGCTGTGATGTGTGTGGACCAAAGAAAGACAGGAAGACACAGTACATATGCATCAAGTGCAAGAAATACATTTGCAATATACACACAGTGAAACTCTGTCCCTCATGAGGTGTGTAGACTGGCCTTAATTTGTGTTCAATGGGGCTCATTTATCGTTTGTCCTTCCAAGTTGTTCAGTTCAAAGCAATAAACATCAATAGTGATGAAAACCTTGTTTCATTTATATTTGTTCAAGATTAACATAATTTATTCCACCCATGTCTTGATTATAATAGATTTTTGTTGACAAAAATAAAATTTTATGAGAAAAAAAGAATAGCGCTTTTATTGATAAATGCTGTCTAGCAGAGGTAAATGACAAATATTAACCATGTACGCTGTCTAAATTGCTTGTAATTGATATAAGTCAACATCTAAGTATTAAATATTTGTATGTAAATTGTTATGGCTGTATTGATTTTAAAAACCCTATAATGTTGTGGGTCCATCAGAGATGAACACCACACACCAGAAAACATGAACACCACACACACACACAAAAAAAACTCCCCCCTCCATATAATCTAAAAGGCTAAACTGATCCCAGATCAGCTCTCCTACTCTGAGACACTTTGTGAATATTGACCCTGGACTGTGGTTTCATGTGTTTAGTTTAGTTCAGTTTATTCAATTGCATGATAAAAAATGTATCAGTATAGTAGAGTATGCCAGTAATACAAAGATGCGTTTCTGCCAAAAGGTCCCGGTCCCTTAATTCAATAGGGTCAAGGTTCAAGCCAAGGTTCAGTTTATCTGTGTATAAAAATACATTGAAATGCTGACTGACAAATGACCTCACCATTCATACAGTATTGCAGGCTGAAGCTACAGTCAAAGTCTAGCCGTGTGTGTATGTGTGTGAGTCACTTGCGGTTTTGCCTCACAGCTTGGGGATGGAAACTATCATTGAACCTGGTGGTCTTTAGGCTGCTGTACAGCTTGACGGACCATAGAGGATGGAACATTTATCATCCTATATTTGGGGTTCTGAGATAAAACAGCTTTAGAAAAATTGTCACGTATACTCCCTCTCCGGCGCTCTAGGTCACCAGGCTGCTCATTATTACGCACACCTGTCACCGTCGTTATGCGCACCAGCGCCTCATCAGACTCACCTGGACTCAATCACCTGATTACCTTCCCTATATCTGTCACTCCCTTTGATTCCTTCCTCAGGCGTTATTGTTTCTGTTTCAGTTTCATGTCTTGTTCATGTTTCTTGTTTTGTATAATGTTTTGTTTATTTATTAAATATTCACTCCCTGTACTTGCTTCCCGACTCCCGTTACAGAATAACGCCTCAACTAAGGGAAGCATGAGGGAGTGTTTTTGGTGTTGGAAGGTGAGGTCGGGTCCGGGTGCCGCTGCCGGAGCAACTGAGGATGCCTCAGCCGGCTCGTCAGGGTCACAGTACTTGTTTGGCTGGACAAATGTCTGTTGCCGAGGCTACCGAGGATGCCTCAGTTAGCTCGTCAGGCTTTCATGCCTTAGCTAGCTCACCAGGTTAACAAGACTCGGTAGGCTTCTTAACAAGACTTGGGGCGGCAGGTAGCCTAATGGTTAGAGCATTGGGCCAGTCATCACAAGGTTGCTAGATCAAATCCCTGAGTTGACAAGGTAAAAATCTGCCACTGAACAAGGCAGTTAACCCACTGTTCCTAGGCCGTTATGGTAAATAAGAATTTGTTCTTAACTGACTTGCCTTTTTAAATAAAGGTAAAAAAATAAAAATAATAATAAGAAAAGCTTGGCAGGCTCCCACGCCACAGCCAGCTTCACCTGGTTCGTCAGGTATCTGCGCCTCAGCAGAGGCGACCGGTCCACTCCCGGTCCCCGGAATCATCCCTTTGGTCGGCGTCCTGCGGCTGGAGCCGCGTGTCGAGGAGGTGGTACCATCAAGTATACTCCCTCTCCGCCGTTCTAGGTCACCAGGTTCCCGCACTCCAGCCGGTTCGTCAGGTTCCCGCACCTCAGCAGAGGCGACCGGTCCACTCCTGATCCCCGGGATTGTCCCTTTGGCCTGCGGCTGGGGCCGCGTGTCACGGAGGGGGTACTGTCACGTATACTCCCTCTCCGGCGCTCTAGGTCACCAGGCTGCTCATTATTACGCACACCTGTCACCATCATTACGCGCCTCATCAGACTCACCTGGACTCCATCACCTCCCTGATTACCTTCACTATATCTGTCACTCCTTTTGGTTCCTTCCCCAGGCATTATTGTTTCGGTTTCCTGTCAAATCAAATGTTATTGGTCACATGCATGTGATTAGCAGAAGTTATTGCGGGTGTAGCGAAATGCTAGTGCTTTAGCTCCGACAGTGCAGTAATATCTAACAAGTAATATCTAACAAATTACACAGCATATACCCAATACACACACATCTAAGAAGGAATGAATTAATTAAGACTATATACATATGGATGAGCGATGTCAGAGTGGAATGGACTAAGATACAGTGAATAGTTTAGTACAACAGTCTATACATATGAGAACTAATGCAAGATATGTAAGCATTATTAAGTGAATGAGATACCGTAGAATAGTATAGAAAGCAGTATATACACATGAGATGAGTAATGCCAGATATGTAAAGATTATTCAGTGACTAAGATACCATAGTATAGAATACAGTATATAAGTATGAGATGAGTAACACCAGATATGTAAACATTATTAAAGTGAGTAGTGTTCCATTTCTTAAAATGACCACTGATTCCTAGTCTATGCCTATAGGCAGCAGCCTCTAATGTGCTAGTGATGGCTGTTTAACCTCTCTGGGCTCGGTGGGACGAAATCGTCCCACCTACGTAACAGCCAGTGGAATCCTGTGGCGCGTTATTCAAATACATTAGAAATGCTATTACTTCAATTTCTCAAACATATGACTATTTTACACCATTTTAAAGACAAGACTCTCGTTAATCTAACCACACTGTCCGATTTCAAAAAGGCTTTACAACGAAAGCAAAACATTAGATTATGTCAGCAGAGTACCCAGCCAGAAATAATCAGACACCCATTTTTCAAGCTAGCATATAATGTCACATAAACCCAAACCACAGCTAAATGCAGCACTAACCTTTGATGATCTTCATCAGATGACACACCTAGGACATTATGTTATACAATACATGCATGTTTTGTTCAATCAAGTTCATATTTATATCAAAAATCTGCTTTTTACATTAGCATGTGACGTTCAGAACTAGCATACCACACGCAAACTTCCGGTGAGTTTACTCACGATAAACGTTCACAAAAAACACAACAATTATTTTAAGAATTATAGATACAGAACTCCTCTATGCACTCGCTATGTCCGATTTTAAAATAGCTTTTTGGTGAAAGAACATTTTGCAATATTCTAAGTAGATAGCCCGGCATCACAGGGCTAGCTATTTAGACACCCACCAAGTTTAGCCCTCACCAAAGTCAGATTTACTATAAGAAAAATGTTATTACCTTTGCTGTTCTTCGTCAGAATGCACTCCCAGGACTTCTACTTCAATAACACATTTTCGTTTGGTTCAAAATAATCCATAGTTATGTTCAAATATCCTCTGTTTTGTTCGTGCGTTCAAGACACTATCCAAAGTGTAAAGAAGGGTGACGCGCCCGATGCGTTTCGTGACAAAAAAATTCTAAATATTCCATTACCGTACTTCGAAGCATGTCAACCGCTGTTTAAAATCAATTTTTATGCCATTTTTCTCGTAAAAAGCGATAATATTCCGACCGGGAATCTGTGTTTTAGTACAAAGAGAGAGAAAATAAAAACATGGGGTCGCCTCGTGCACGCGCCTCAGTCTCATTGTCCTTTGTTAGACCACTTACCAAAGGCGCTAATGTTTTTCAGCCAGGGTCTGCTTCGACATCATTCAGCTTTTTCCCGGGTTCTGAGAGCCTATGGGAGCCGTAGGAAGTGTCACGTTACAGCAAAGATCCTAAGTTTTCAATAAAAAGAGTCAAGAAGCCCAAGGAATGGTCAGAGAGGGCACTTCCTGTACAGAATCTTCTCAGGTTTTTGCCTGCCATATGAGTTCTGTTATACTCACAGACACCATTCAAACAGTTTTAGAAACTTTAGGGTGTTTTCTATCCAAAGCCAATAATTATATGCATATTCTAGTTTCTGGACAGTAGTAATAACCAGATTAAATTGGGTACGTTTTTTATCCGGCCGTGTAAATACTGCCCCCTAGCCCTAACAGGTTAACAGTCTGATGGCTTTAAGATAGAAAATGTTTTTCAGTCTCTCCGTCCCAGCTTTGATGCACATGTACTGACCTCGCCTTCTGGATGATAGCGGGGTGAACAGGCAGTGGCTTGGGTGGTTGATGTCCTTGATGATCCTTTTGGCCTTCCTGTGACATCGGGTGCTATAGGTGTCCTGGAGGGTGGGTAGCTTGACCCTGGCAATGCGTTGGGCAGACCGCAGCACCCTCCGGAGAGCCTTGTGGTTGCGGGTGGTGCAGTACCAGGCATCTGTAAAATGTTGTGAGGGTTTTAGGTGACAAGCCAAATTTCTTTAGCCACCTGAGGTTGAAGAGGCTCTGTTGCATATTCTTCACCACACTGTCTGTGTGGGTGGTCCATTTCAGTTTATCAGTGATGTGTACGCCAAGGAACTTGAAGCTTTCCACCTTCTCCACTGCGGTCTCGTCGATGTAGAAAAGGGGGTATGCCCTCTGCTGTTTCCTGAAGTCCACGATTTCCTGTTTCCTGAAGTCCTTTGTTTTGTTGATGTTGAGTGAGAGGTTCTTTTCCAGGCACCACGCTCCCAGAGCCCTCACCTTATCTCTGTAGGCTGTCTCGTCATCGTTGGTAATCAAGCCTATTACTGTTGTGTCATCTGCAAACTTGATGATTGAGTTGGAGGCGTGCTTGGCCACGCAGTCATGGGTGAACAGGGAGTACAGGAGGGGGCTGAGCACGCACCCTTGTGGTGCTCCAGTGTGGAGCATCAGTGAATTGGAGGTGATGTTTCCTACCTTCACCAGGGCCACCCATCAGGAAGTCCATGACCCAGTTGCACATTGCAGGGTTCAGACCCAGGGCTTTGAGCTTAATGTTTTTAGCACATAGAAACCCATTGAATTACAGATTCATACATTGAAAAACTGATAGTCAAAAAATGTATCTGAAGAAAGATTGTTTTAAAGTGTCTGACCCATATTTAGCACCCTTTTTTTGGCACTAAACTACTTCTATACAGTACTTCCATGATTATTTTTAACTGGTACCGGGCTACCATCAGACGAGTCTTGTGAGGCTTGTGGGCGTCCTAGAACAAAACAAACGACATATGTGTGTTTGTGAGAGTCTCACCTTATTACGCTCACATATTAGTGTGTAGCCCAAACTGTTCTGACGCTACAGACTGAAATTTGCAGATCGGCACGGACTTCAGACGAGTCCCGTGATGTTTGTGGGGGTCATAGAGCAAAACGGAAAACATCATCTCGTTCGTGACACTGGTGTACCAGACACCCCTGCAAGGGGGATATTAGTGAACAAATGACATGATCAAGGGTACGATGGCGCCAGCGCAATGAGTGTATCTTACTCAGGGGTTCAAAAGCTCATATCAGACTGAGAGCCTAATGCTTCTTATGTAGTTCTTTATGAGTTTTAGTTTAGAAAACGATCTCTCTGCAGAAGCGATAGTTACAGGGATGGTAAAAACAGCTTGATTGCAGTAGCAACATCAGGGAAACCATATAAAGGAAAAAATATGAACTGCAGAGGAAGTTCTGGGGACAGGTCATCTAGATACTGGACAGCCAATGAATTGGCAGATGCAAACGATAATTATATTTAGCAAACAACAGTTCTCGACAGATTCAACAAAAAAAGCAGTTTGTGATTTCTATTCATACTGGTGAACCGGCATTTGAGTTGTGTGGTTGCAATATCAGCAGTCTCTTATCTCTGGTAAACACTATATATACAGAAGTATGTAGACACCCCCTCAAATGTGTGGATTCAGCTATTTCAGGCACACGATAGGTAATTCCAAATTAAAAGTAAACGTGCAACAATATAAACAAAATGCTTACCTTGCAGGAGGACCCAGAGAAACTGCGTTGAGAGCCAGTTTCATCATAGTGCTTGATGGTTTTTGCATTTTACTGACCTTCATGTCTTAAAGTACTGATGGACTGTGGTTTCTTTTTGCTTATTCATTTTTTTTTTATATATTTTTTTTAATGTAAACTAACCTTTATGTAACACATTCTTAAATAGCTCTTCTTGCCATAATATGGACTTGGTCTTTTACCAAATAGGGCTATCTTCTGTATACCGCCCCTACCTTGTCACAAAACAACTAATTGGCTCAAACGCATTAAGAAGGAAAGAAATTCCACAAATTCACTTTTAATAAACAAATTAGGCACATTTGGGCAGTCTTGGCCTTTCTCTTGCATTTCAAAGATGATGGTACAAAAAAATACAAAAAACAGTTGGTTTTTTCTTTGTATTAGTTTTTACCAGATCTAATGTGTTATATTCTTCTACATTCCTTTCACATTTCCACAAACGTCAAAGTGTTTCCTTTCTCATGGTACCAGGAATATGCATATCTTTACTTCAGGGCCTGAGCTACAGGCAGTTAGATTTAGGTATGTCACTTTAGGCTAAAATAGAAAAAAAGGGGTGGATCCTTAAGAGGTTTATTTAAGATTTGTATTTTATTTACAATGACGGCCTACCAAAAGGCAAAAGGCGTCCTGCGGGGATGGGGGTTTCGGATTTAAAATTCAAATAAATTAAATTAAAATATAGGACAAAACACACATCACGACAAGAGAGACAACACTACATAAAGAGAGACCTAAGACGACAACATAGCATGGCAGCAACACATTACAACACAGCATGGTAGCAACACAACATGACAAAAACATGGTAGCAACACAACATGGTAGCAGCACAAAACAGGGTACAAACATTGTTGGGCACAGACAACAGTACAAAGGGCAAGAAGGTAGAGACAACAATACATCACGCAAAGCAGACAAAACTGTCAGTATGAGTGTCCATGATTGAGTCTTTGAATGAAGTGATTGAGCTAAAACTGTCCAGTTTGAGTGTTTCTGGCAGCTTGTTCCAGTCGCTAGCTGCAGCGAACTGAAAAGACGAGCGACCCAGGGATGTGTGTGCTTTGGAGACCTTTAACAGAATGCGACTGACAGAACGGATGTTGTATGTGGAAGATGAGGGCTGCAGTAGATATCTCAGATAGGGGGTGGGGCCTAAGAGGGTTTTATAAATAAGCATCAACCAGTGGGTCTTGCGACGGGCATACAGAGATGACCAGTTTACAGAAGAGTATAGAGCGCAGTGATGTGTCCTATAAGGAGCATTGGTAGCAAATCTGATGGCCGAAAGGTAAAGAACATCTAGCCGCTCAAGAGCACCCTTACCTGCCGATCTATAAATTACGTCTCTGTAATCTAGCATGGGTAGGATGGTCATCTGAATCAGGGTTAGTTTGGCAGCTTGGGTGAAAGAGGAGTGATTACGATAGAGGAAATCATGTCGAGATTTAACTTTAGCCTGCAGCTTTTAAATGTACTGAGAGAAGGACAGTGTACCGTCTAGCCAAACTCCCAAGTACTTGTATGAGGTGACTACCTCAAGCTCTAAAACCTCAGAGGTAGTAATCACACCTGTGGGGAGAGGTTCATGATGTTGGTTGAGAGAAGGCCAAGAGTGTGCAAAGCTGTCATTAAGTCAAAGGGTGGCTCCTTTGAAGAATCTCAAATATAAAATATATTTTGATTTGTTTAACACTTTTTTGCTTAATACATGATTCCTTTGTGTTATTTCATAGTTTTGATGTCTTCACTACTATTCTGAAATGTAAAAATAAAGAAAAGGAAATAGTAAAAATAAAGAAAAACCCTTGAATGAGTAGGTCTGTCCAAACTTTTGACTTGTACTGTACATACAATACATACATACGTACACATACATAACGCAATAGAAATACCGACATACAGTATTCACATAGACAACGATAAAGCACAACACAACACAATATGAGCCTGGTTCATTTTCAGTAATGAGGCCCTGTACCCCATTTACAGTTTCTACTTCAATGTATCAGGTGGAGTTATTCACCAGCTATAGAGTGAGTTGTTGTTTATGTTTCTAAGACTGCAGGGTTGGAGATGCAACAATGTCCTTGAGAACAGCAGGAAGTGTGTTGGTGGTCTTTCTCTGGTCTGTAGCAGGTATGGTCTCATTGATAACTTGATATGTTTGTCAATGTACAGACATTTGTAAAATGTGAAAATTACATTTGCATTTTATTATTCTGGTGTGCTCTGTTAGGCGTCTCCACTTCACTTTAAATAGTTAAGCATCACTCAGTGAGGTGTGAAAGATATCTCTGGTTTCCAATCACACTCAAATCAGCAACTATGGCAACAAAGTGTGGACAAACCATGCTGTCAGTGTGAGCCAATAGACTTTGACTTAATGTAATTCCCTTGTTTTCTGTGACTGTTTAGTGTTTCTGTGGCTGAATGGCTGGAGTGTGACATACACCACACAGAGTATTTGTGCCTTGAAGGGGTCAACAGTGAAGCTGACCTGTTCTTACACATATCGCATTGGTCATAAAGTCACATCAACCTTCTGGTTCACTAAATGGGGGACTGGTGTAGAACCTGAAGATCTGGGTCAGGAACCAGAGTATGCAGGTCGTCTGGAGTATCATGGGGATAAGAAGAATGGTCACAACCTGATAATCACAGACCTGAGAGAGAGAGACTCAGCTGAGTATAAGTTCAGATTTAAAACAGATCAGAACGGGAAATATATTGGCAGTCCTGGAGTCACTCTGTCTGTCACAGGTACAGTTACATTCAATAAAGCTAAACTGTTGAATTCCATTTAGATTGGGAAAATTGTCTTGGTTTGTGTTTATGTCTGTATAACATAGGATTTCTTCCATCTTTGTATTAGAGTGATAAGTCAGTGATAAAGAGATTTACAGTGATATTGTTTTTTCTCCAGATCTTCAGGTGAAGGTGACTGGTGGACATCAGGATAAGACACTGACCTGTATCACCACCTGTACTCTGACTGACAACCCCACCTACATCTGGTACAAGAACGGACACAAAGTAAAGGAGGACACTTCCAGCCTGTACTCAGTCTACTTTAGTGATGCAGACAGTTACTCCTGTGCTGTAAAAGGCCGTGAGGATCTCCACTCTCCTGCAGTGTGTGAGTCTGGACTTTTTCATATAAATGCAATTTTCTTCAGGTTGTGAGACTTATGTGTCACGTCCTGACCAGTAAAAGGGGTCATTTGTAATTATAGTTGGTCAGGGCGTGGCAGGGGGTTGTTTGTTTTGTGTGTTTTTATTTTTGGTTCTAGGGGTTTTTGGTTCTAGTTTTCTATTTCTATGTTTCTTTTTTCTATGTGTGGCCAAGTATGGCTTCCAATCAGAGGCAGGTGTCTTTCATTGTCTCTGATTGGAAGCCATACTTAGGCAGCCTGTTTTTCCTGTGTCTTTGTGGGTGGTTATTTTCTGTATAGCCTGTGTGCCTTATGGAACTGTTTCATCATCTGTTTATTTTGTTTTGAGTGTTCTTTCAAATAAAGAAGAAAGATGAGCACTATACCCGCTGCATTTTGGTCTGTCCCTTACGATGCCTGTGACATTATGTCAATTAATCAATGAATATTGATCATTATTTCATAATTATGGTTTTCACTACTGTCAACTATTTAACTAGTTTTCTTCTACTTTATAAACAACATCAGTGTATGCTGGTAGATATTGTAATTTAAGATTTATATAAGGTGTTCTGTTGTCTTCTTGCATTTCAGGTCAGAAGTGTTGGAGTGTGATTTACACCCGCCAGAGTATCTGTGCCTTGAAGGGGTCAACAGTGAACATATCCTGCTCTTACACATATCCCAGTTATCATGAGATCAAAAAAGCTTTCTGGTTTACTAAATGGGAGTCTGGTAAGGATCCTGAAGATCTGAGCTCAGTGCCAGGGTATGAGGGTCATATAGAGTACCTTGGGGATAAGAAGAGTGACTGTACCCTGAGAATCCCAGACCTGAGATTGAGTGACTCTGCTGGGTACAGGTTCAGATTCATAACATCTGGAGAAAGGTTTGCTGGCTCACCTGTCTCCCTGACTGTCACAGGTAATCAGTCACACATCTCACATCTATGACACATACAATTTAAGTCGAAAGTTTACATACACTTAGGCTGGAGTCATTAAAACTAGTTTTTCAACCACTCCCAAATTACTTGTTAACAAACTATAGTTTTGACAAGTCGGTTAGGACATCTACTTTGTGCAACATGTCAAGACATCAGTCAGGAAGTTAAATTTGGTCGCAAATGGGTCTTCCAAATGGACAATGACCCCAAGCATACTTCCAAAGTCGTGGCAAAATAGCTTAAGGACAACAAATTCAAGGTATTGGAGTGGCCATCACAAAGCCCTGACCTCAATCCTCTAGAAAATTTGTGGGCAGAACTGAAAAAGCAAGGAGGCCTACAAACCTGACTCAGTTACACCAGCTCTGTCAGGAGGAAGGGTCCAAAATTCACCCAACTTATTGTGGGAAGCTTGTGGAAGGCTACACGAAACGTTTGACAAAAGTTAAACAATGTAACAGTAATGCTACCAAATACTAATTGAGCGTATGTAAACTTCTGACCCACTGGGAATGTGATGAAAGAAATAAAAGCGAAAATATAACACTCTCTACTATTATTCTGACATTTCACATTCTTAAAATTAAGTGGTGATCCTAACTGACCTAAGACAGAGAGTTTTTACTAGGATTAAATGTCAGGAATTGTGAAAAACTGAGTTTAAATGTATTTGGCTAAGGTGTATGTAAACTTCCGACTTCAACTGTAGATAGCTGTAATGTGAGTGTGGTTTTGTATGTATGCTAATGCATATGATATGTGTACTTCAGTGTATAATGTGATTTTAACTATGCTTTTGTATGCTAATGAGAATTTTGTGTTATTATTTATTCTATGGAAGCCAGGACTTCCTGGAAAACAGTGGATTTATTACAGAGTTGACTATCCTGGCTAAATAAATCGAAATAAATGTATTAAATGACTGCAATTAAGGGCAGTTATACAGACATGTAGTGGTATGTAACATAAAAAAACAAGTGTAGTACTTCACATATGAGGACATATATAGGAGGAGAATAATGATTTGTTTCCTTTTACTCCAGATGTTGTGTTGGAGATGGATCCTACATCTGTGTCAGAGAGGGAGAATGTCACACTGACATGTAGAACCAAATGTACACTGGACCCCATCACAGGCTACAGTTGGTATAAGAATGGACAGCCTATACCAAACAGCAACACCTACTCTCCTGTCTATAGACTATTCTCAGTCAGCAGTGAGGATACAGGCAGATACTCCTGTGCTGTAGAAGGCCATGAGGATCTCCCCTCTGCTGAAGAGACTCTCACTGTCACATGTAAGAACATGGGGTTTAAACCTTTAGTTTGCTATGTTAACATTGTAGTGAAAGATATTAGCTGTAAATGTAAACGCATATTTAAATCCACTGTTTTTTTTACACCAGATAGCCCAAGGAACACCTCAGTGTCAGCCAGTCCCTCTGGTGAAATAGTGAAGGGCAGTTCAGTGACTCTGACCTGCAGCAGTGATGCCAACCCACCTGTGGACAAATACACCTGGTACAAGAAGAATGTAACCTCACCAAAAGCATCAGGACAGAGTTACAGCATCACTAACATCAGCTCTGAGGACAGAGGAGAATATTACTGTGAGGCTGAGAATACAATAGCATCTAAGAACTCTACAGCTCTGATGATCATTGTAGCAGGTAAAGTTACATATTCAATACTTCAATACAAAATGATGTTCAATAAGAAATTATGTTTCAAGGTAATCTTCTTCTAGTTTGCCTTATTACACTTTGTATTTAAATAGGCTTATATATACACAAGTATTGCATTAATGTCCTGTATTGCCATATATTCATTTTCAGTTCATAATAACATGTACTCATATCATCAATATTATCTTTTAGGGAAACAAACCTCAATTTTGACTGCAGCTGTAGGAATCATAGTGGTTGTTCTGGTTCTCATCCTCTGTCTCTCTGGCTTCATGTGGTTCAGGTGAGTTGAAATGCATCTTTGGGAAAATGTTATTTATATTATTCTTTCACCTAAGCTCTTTGATTTGTTATTAACTTAATTCATTCATTAATTTATTGGCCAAACGCCATTAACTGCTAAACTGTATTTGTAACGAATCAACGTCCACTAGAGGTCAGTAGAGAGCAGAACGCACTGTCCCTCTTTACAGGAGATCCACTGGAGTGGGTGATGCCACATCAGACAAACAGGTGATCCCATCAGTTACACCAGGACCCCCCTTATTCAAATAACCAACTCATCAGGCTTTGATTATATGAATCAGCTGTGTAGTGCTAGGGCAAAAAACTAAACGTGCAACCAGGGGGTCCCCAGCTCTGACTTTGGGAAACCCTAAGTTACAACTCCATTTTCATTCATTTACTGTGTCACGACATTCTCTTTCATACTCGCTCTCTCTCTGTCTCTCTGTCTCTCTGTCTCTCTGTCTCTCTGTCTCTCTCTCTGTCTGTCTCTCTCTCTGTCTCTCTCTCTGTCTCTCTGTCTCTCTGTCTCTCTGTCTCTCTCTCTGTCTGTCTCTCTCTCTGTCTCTCTCTCTGTCTCTCTCTCTGTCTGTCTCTCTCTCTGTCTCTCTCTCTGTCTGTCTCTCTCTCTCTCTCTCTCTGTCTGTCTGTGTGTAGAGAGTCCGTCCTGACAGTGACACGTACACACCTCTGAACATGAGGACCAGGTCACCAGAGTATGACACCCTGGCAGTAAATGTGTGTATATAAAATGTTTAGTGGGAGTGCTACTTCAGTATGTCTTCTTTCAGAATGTGAGGGGAATCTCCCACTGAAGAGAAGCACCACAGAACCTGGACTGAAGAGAAGCACCACATAACCTGGACTGAAGAGAAGCACCACAGAACCTGGACTGAAGAGAAGCACCACAGAACCTGGACTGAAGAGAAGCACCACAGAACCTGGACTGAAGAGAAGCACCACATAACCTGGACTGAAGAGAAGCACCACAGAACCTGGACTGAAGAGAAGCACCACAGAACCTGGACTGAAGAGAAGCACCACAGAACCTGGACTGAAGAGAAGCACCACACAATCTGGACTGAAGGTTCGAATACAAAACTAGGCCTTACACCTCTATTCTATTGCTGCCATATCTACAAGTTTTTCCAGACCATGAACTTTAACTTTTGAGTAAATGCTGGAATATATATTTTATTTTCTTATAATGATAATTATGTATATTGATGATAAATGGGATATTGCCATATACAGATGTTTTATAACATCAATAGTCCTACTTTCCTCAGCAACTAATATGGATAATATTGATAACAGCTTTTTAATATTTTTAGCTATTGGGTCAAGTTTCTTCTGAAGTGGTTGATGATGATTTACTTTGTATTGCTGTCAGATATTATTACTAATTTTATAATACGTAATACCATGTTGTTCAGTGTCATGATATTTTTTTTATAAAAATACATGTAATCAGTACATTACATACATTTAAACATTTGCAGTTTTTACTTTGTATTGCTGTCAGACATTATTGCATATTTTAAATGAATTATTATTTTATTTTAGGTTTTACCATATTGTTCATTTTACATTACATGTTTACCTTTTCAGTTTATACAGGATAAACATCATATAAGCTTCATGTTGTAAATAAGCTAAAAGTTTAAGACAATAAATACATTCATTAGTTGATTAACTATTAATACATTGATCCATAACTATTTCCACTCTGCTGTTTCTTGTATTTCTGCCTATTGGACACATGATGTCACCATTGAACAGATCAACACCCAGCACTGATCCTCACCAGTTACATTCACTGGTCAGCTGTTTGTTAACCTAATAACCCATCTCCAACCACCCCACTATATAAAGTGAAGATCTGAGGTCCACACCCAACACTAGCCTACAAATATAGAAATGTTCTATAGGCTACAGTCAAAGACTGCAGAATTCTTTTTTGAATAATTTAGACATATTTCTACTTGTAATTTCCGATATTTTGGTTGGCTATTTGTTAGTCAACTTGTCTATAATTTCTAAAAACATGCAGTGGCGACACGTCATTCAAGGCAGCTGATGCAGAGATAAATCTGTTTTGAGCCCCACCTGGTTAGCTTTTTTGTTGTTGCTTGTTTTGAATGGTATTTTGGCATTAATACGTGTCACATATCAGTTTGCAAACAAAGTTTAAAAAAATAAAGCATTGCATTAATAAAGTTGAATACAAACATGGTCTCGTTTTTGTTTTCTTGAGTAAGGCAGCTCCAAAATGCAGGTGTTTCAGCCTAGCTTAGTGCTTTCTGTGGTGGTGGGGCAGCCAGCATAACATACGGAGCGTAGGGGTTGGTAATGTTCTCTAGTTGTGCCGTGATTGGCTCAGTGTTCTGTCACTCATGGGGACACTATGTCACCACAAAATCTATGGGTAGAGCTCGAAATTTCAAGCCCCTTGGGTGTTGCCATAGAATTACATTAGAAATGCCCATCCAAAAAGGCTCAAGGTCATTGGCTTAGACAAAATTACATCAAGTCGCATTAAATCTACCGTAACTTTGACTGGACTGATCATGTCAACATCAAACTTTCAATCTTAGCTAGCAAGCTAGACAAGCAGTCATCATCATGCATCAAGTCGACAATCTACTGGCAAATCCTTATCAGTCTTTGTCATATGAAATTATAGATAAAACGTATCGGTGCTCATTGGCCATTGGACATAAACATTACACAACAAGTTGGAAATCACAAATTCAACAATGAGTGCTAAGGCAGCACTTCAGGCCCGGGTTCGATCCCGGACTGTTACAGCCGGCTGTGACCAGGAGACCTATGAGGCGGAGCACAATTGGCCCAGGGTCGTCTGGGATAGAGGAGGGTTTAGCCGGCCGGGATGTCCTTGTCTCATCGTGCTCTAGCGACTCCTTGTGGCCTGGCGCCTGCAAGCTGACGTCGGTCGTCAGTTAAACAGTGTTTCCTCCGACACACTGGTGCCTGCTGTTTGTCCTTCTGTCCAGGGGGTGGAGCTGAAGAGCACCAGGCTGGTGATCAGGTACCCAGACCGCTGGATGCAGAGAACCCCTCCCTCTCCTCAGAGGACCAACTCTATAGGCCTCAACACCTCCTCAGCCTTCCAGTATGCCTCCACAGGGTAAGGACATCTGTCTTTGTCAAAACATCAACTATAATTTATAAACATATTTAAGCAATCAACTCACATATCATACCTCCATGGAGATAGACAGAGGACTCTAGTGCCCAAAAGCCAGTTTTAGCATGGGCAGCACCATTGAGGACTTTCACTTTAAGATAATAAACAAAAGCGAAATAAACAATAAAAATGTAACTGTAAACATTACACTCACAACAGCTCCAAAGGAGTATTGACATTTCAAATGTCATATTATGTTAATATACAGTTCTGTAACAATGTCTCGCTCTCTCGCTCTCTCTCTCTCTCTCTCTCTCTCTCTAAGCCTGACCAGAGAGGAAGATACAAGAAAACATGGCCACCCTGAACACCACACAATGTCCGGATATGACAGAGGGAGGAAGAACAGAATAATAAAGAGGAAGGGAAACATTGTCCCTACTTTAAAAGAGAACAGGAGTCTTGGATAGAATGGGGGTGTTGGGTTGGGGGGTGTCAACCCCCACAGACAGAACACTGGACATACAGTATGAGTGTTTGAAGTGTCAATCAAAGTGATTTCCTTCCCTCCCTCGGCCTTATTGCCAGTTTGTTATTTTGTTATTGAACCAAGTGGACGAGGATATGATTGGGACATATTAGTCTCCCTGGGCAGACAGGTTGCCTCCCACAATGTTAACAAGGTTGTAGCTGTTTCACTACGTCTGGGATTTCCTAGACAAGTAGAGACATATAGACTGGAGGCTGTAATAATGTTGAGTTGCAAGTAGGGAGCGCTCTAGTATGGAACACTGGAACCAAACATACTACCCCTTTCATCTGTTCTGGAACCTTCAGTACCAGCTGATATGGAGTGATGGGAATGGGTCACATTTTGTCTCTTGTAAAACATGAAGGCCCACTCCTCAAATAAAGAAATGTAACTACAGTATGCTGACTTTAGACCATTTTCTATTTAGATACAGTAACATCCCTTATGTGACATGCTGTTCATGCATGTTAATGACCTGACTAGGCTACTTTAAAATGTATCAGCCACAGAACTCACACTTAGGCTACGCCTGTCCCGTGTGGCTCAGTTGGTAGAGCATGGTGTTTGCAACGCCAGGGTTGTGGGTTTGATTCCCACGGGGGACCAGTACGGAGAAAAATGTATGAAATGTATGCAATCACTACTGTAAGTCGCTCTGGATAAGAGCGTCTGCTAAATGACTAAAATGTAAAAAAATGAAAAAAATGCCTGCTAACACTTTCAGTAGACCACCTTTTGTTTCCACGCATTGACAGTAAGTTGACTCTTTGTACAGGACCTTTCTCCTTCACTTCACTCTGTAAGTACTCTTGACAATATCTTGAAATATAGTTTTGGGTTATTTGTTTTTAGTCATTAGTCATATTCTTGAGGGTAATGTATCATTTTACTTCCTGTTATGTTTTGAGCTGTGTTTTGGTTGTTACATCAGGGTCAGTATTCATAAAGTGTCTCAGAGTAGGAGTGTTGATCTACATAGGGATGAGATGATTAACCTGGGTAAAAAAGACATGCAGACAAACATTTGAATCCCTGCTCAGTGTGTGGACCCGTGTGTGTGTGTGTGAATGACATAGTGGATTTATCTGAGGGCCCTTTAGGACCAGACTGATAGGGAGTAGTGTGAACATCTATACTATGTAGGATGTGTGTTTTAACTTTTCTACATCCATAACAACCAGCTCTCTAGACTTTGATACAGACTCTATGGGCCTTATGGGCCTTCACTACAGATGGTCTCTCTCTCTCTGTGTGTGTGTTTGTGTGTGTGTGTGTTTGAGTCACTTGCTGTTTAGCCTCACAGCTTGGGGATAGGAGTTATCATTGAACCTGGTGGTCAGTCTTTAGGCTGCTGTTCAGCTTGACGGACCGTAGAGGATTGAACATTTATCCTCCTATGTTTGGGGTTCTGAGAATAATACAGCTTCAGAACAATGTAGAAATATGTGTTTACAGTTCTACACATCTGTTCAATAAGTGATTGTTGTTGTTGATGTTGTTGATAATGATGATGACTATTGTATACATTGGGATATTATTTTTGCGTCATACATCATGTCAGCCTAAATAGACAGACGTAGACAGACATGCAACACGTCACACACATTACATACATAGTGCAATAGACTTACAGACAGACAGTATTCACATAGACAACCATATAGCACAATACAACACAACACAATATGAGCCTGGTTCATTTTCAGTGATGAGGCCCTGTACCCCATTTACAGTTTCTACTTCAATGTATCAGGTGGAGTTATTCACCAGCTATAGAGTGACTTGTTGTTTATGTTTCTAAGACTGCAGGGTGGGAGATGCAACAATGGCCTTGAGAACAGCAGGAAGTGTGTTGGTGGTCTTTCTCTGGTCTGTAGCAGGTATGGTCTCCTTCATAATGTTTCAGTTGCCCTGTATGTCAATCTACAGACATTTCTAAAAGGATAAGAATCATAATGTTATTCTGGTGTGTTCTGTTAGGTGTCTCCACTTCACTATAAATAGTTATCTTTCATACCTCACTGAGTGATGCTTATCTCTGGTTTCCATTCACACTTCTGCACATCAGCAGCAGCAGCAGTATAATGTTGTCCACCACCAGCAGGGTTGGGGTCAATTCCATTACAATTTCACTCAATTCAAGAAGTAGACTGAAATTCCAATTCCAATTATTTCCAATGCTTTTCAGTTAGAAACATTTTGAAAATGTATAATTGGAATTTGGTTTACTTTCAGAATTGACTATAATTTAAATGGGATTGACCCCAACCCTGGCCACCAGTGCTTTTTACTTCCATGATGTATATTGAAATTAATACTAGAATGATATAAGGGAATGTACATTTGAGAAGATGGGTCCTACAGTATCCTGTACATGTTTACATGCATTTGGATGTAATATTGTAATGTCTGTTTTTTTATAGTCTTGATGTCACAGATGAAGTTCTCTCATGGTTGAGTCCTGTGACACTGTGTTTCAGGTGTTCTGGGACAAAATACTGTGATGATCTGTGCCTTAAAGGGGTCATCAGTGGTCCTGACCTGTCATGTTCCCAGTTGGACCCAAGTCACAGAGATAGTCTGGTTTAACCAATGGTTGAATGGTAAGTCGTATGATCTGAGATGGGACCCTAAGTATGATGGTTGTGTGGAGTACAGTGGAACTACAGAGAAGGACTGCATCCTGAGAATCACAGACCTGAGACAGAGTGACATAGCAACATTTGACTTCAGATATAAAACAGACAACTCAGGATGGAAGTCTGACTCAGATAGATTCAGTCTCTCTGTTACAGGTACTGTAATATGGTGAACACAGTAAAGTACAATAAACACATACCAGTAACAATAAAAGGGGTTAAATGATGAATTTGATGAATTTCCTACTTTTAATTACAGATCCCAGAACAGTCTGTCATGACAGATTATAACGTTCTCATAAACTCTCATTCAGGCCTGCAGGTGAAGGTGACTCCTGACAGAGTAGCAGAAGGACATAATGTCACACTGACGTGTAGCACCACCTGTACTCTGACTGACAACCCCACCAACATCTGGTACAGGAATGGACAGCCTCTTCCTCAGTCCACTTCCCAACAACACTGTCTGGAGTCCTAAAACAGAGAGTTCCTCCTGTGCTGTAAAAGTCCATGAGGATCTCCACTCTCCTGCAGTGTGCGAGTCTGGATTCTATTGGGATCACTTGTAGCAAACCTTTCTTTTAACAAAGTAAGGCAACTTGCTACATTCAAGGTATGTGTGAAAAAAAACGATTTATTGTATTTTCAGGTGCTCAGGGTCACAACTGCTGGAGGGTGACTTACACCAAGAGGAGAATCTGTGTCTTGAAGGCCTCCACAGTGAACATATCCTGCTCTTACACTCATCCCACTAGTTATATAGAACAAGGTTCATTCTTGTTTACACAGAAACACCCTGTAGATCTCAGTTCATATCCAGAGTATACAGGTCGTGTGGAGTACAATAGGACCACAGAGAACCACCACACCATGATAATAACAGACCTGACAGAGAAGGACTCAGCTGAATACAAATTCACATTACTAACAACAGATGAGGGGAGATGTTCTGGTCTTCCTGGTGTGATGTTGACTGTCACAGGTAATACTCCACCTACAGTTAGTACTGTAATATGACAAGTCTAATCACATGACAAGCCTGTCTGGAGTCAAATGTGACTAATGTTTCCTCTTAGATATCCTGTTGGAGATGGATTCTGTGTCAGAGGGGGAGAGAGTCACACTGAGATGTAGAACCAAATGTACAGTCTGTCTCAACCCCACATACATCTGGTACAAGAACGGACAACGTCTGACCAACCCAATCACCAGTTATAACAGCCTGATCCTAGACCCAATCACCAGTTATAACAGCCTGATCCTAGACAAAGTCACCAGTTACAACAGCCTGATCCTAGACCCAGTCAGCAGTTATAACAGTCTGATCCTAGACCCAGTCACCAGTTATAACAGCCTGACCCTAGACCCAGTCAGCACTTATAACAGCCTGATCCTAGACCCAATCACCAGTTATAACAGCCTGATCCTAGACCCAGTCACCAGTTACAACAGCCTAATCCTAGACCCAGTCAGCAGTTATAACAGTCTGATCCTAGACCCAGTCACCAGTTATAACAGCCTGATCCTAGACCCAGTCAGCAGTTATAACAGCCTGATCCTAGACCCAGTCAGCAGTGAGGATGCAGGGAACTACTCCTGTGATGTAGAAGGCTTTGAGAGAATCCTCTCTCCAGAAGAGACTCTCACTGTCAGATGTGAGTACATGGGGTGTTGATATATCTACAGTGAAAGTCCATGATATCATCTCTCTAATACATGGTTCTACATGTCAGTGTAATATACTAATCTATACTAATTTACATCATCTCTCTAATACATGGTTCTACATGTCAGTGTAATATACTAATCTATACTAATTTACATCATCTCTCTAATACATGGTTCTACATGTCAGTGTAATATACTAATCTATACTAATTTACATCATCTCTCTAATACATGGTTCTACATGTCAGTGTAATATACTAATCTATACTAATTTACATCATCTCTCTATTACATGGTTCTACATGTCAGTGTAATATACTAATCTATACTAATTTACATCATCTCTCTAATACATGGTTCTACATGTCAGTGTAATATACTAATCTATACTAATTTACATATTCTCTCTAATACATGGTTCTACATGTCAGTGTAATATACTAATCGATACTAATTTACATGATCTCTCTAATACATGGTTCTACGTGTCAGTGTAATATACTAATCTATACTAATTTACATATTCTCTATAATACATGGTTCTACATGTCAGTGTAATATACTAATCTATACTAATTTACATAATCTCTCTAATACATGGTTCTACATGTCAGTGTAATATACTAATCTATACTAATTTACATCATCTCTTGGTATCTTACATGTTATATGAGTTCTACATGTTCTGTCATTTTCAACACCAGATGGTCCAAAGAACACCTCAGTGTCAGTCAGTCCCTCTGGTGAAATAGTGGAGGGTAGTTCAATGACTCTGACCTGCAGCAGTGATGCCAACCCACCTGTGGACAAATACACCTGGTACAAGAAGAACGTAACCTCATCAAAAGCATCAGGACAGAGTTACAGCATCACTAACATCAGCTCTGAGGACAGAGGAGAATATTACTGTGAGGCCCAGAATGGAAGAGGATCTGTGAACTCTACAGCTCTGATGATCATTGTATCAGGTAAAGTTTAATCTTCAATACTTCAATACAAAACTACATGTTTCAAGCTAATCTTAATCATTATACTTTGGCTTGTTACACCTTAGTTTATAACTATACATTGGGTTATAAGATCCCTTAACTCTTGCGAAGACAATCCCGTGAGCGGGACCGAGTTTTAGTGAAAAATCAGAGCGCCATACTCAAAACTACAAATCTAATAATTTCAATTTCTCAAACATAGGACTATGTTACACCATTTTATAGATAAACTTCTCCTGAATCGAACCACGTTGTCCGATTTCAAAAAGGCTTTACAGCGAAAGCAAAACATTAGATTATGTTAGGAGAGTACATCGACAAAAGTAACCACACAGCCATTTTCAAAGCAACTACATGCATCACAAAAAACCAAACCACAGCTAAATGCAGCACTATCCTTTGACAATCTTCATCAGATGACAGTTCTAGGACATCATGTTATACAATACATGCATTTTTTGTTCTATAAAGTTCATATTTATATATAAAAACAGCATTTTACATTGGGGCTTGACGTTCAGAAAATATTTTCCCTCGGTGAATCAGCACTACAATTTACAAAATGACTTGTCAAAAACGTTTAGAAAATATTAAACTGTCATTCAAAGAATTATAGATGAACATCTCCTTTATGCAACCACTTTGACAGATTTCAAAATAACTTTACTGGGAAGGCACACTTTGCAATAATCTGAGTACTGAGCTCAGAAAAATTCACTACACAATACAGATAGGTGCCATTTTGGAGTCATCTAAAATATTAAATAGCATTATAAATATTCACTTACCTTTAATAATCTTCATCAGAAGGCACTTCCAGGAATCCCAGGTCCACAACAAATGTTGTTTTGTTCGATAAAATACATAATTTATGTCCAAATAGCTCTTTGTTGTTCACGCGTTACGTTCAGCTACTCCAAAAGTAGGAAGCGCGCGGAAAATCTCAGGACGAAAAGTCAAAAAAATATCTATTTGCGTTCGTTCAAACGTTGTAAAGCATCAATCTTTAGGGCCTTTAGAACGTGAAGAATCAGTAATATTTCAACCGGACGCAACCAGTGTCTTGAAAAAAGTTTTGGAACGGAGCTACCTCTCGCAGGAACGCGCGCCAATGAGGCGATGGCCTTCCCTGGGTGACCAACTTCCCGGCCTTCTCATTAGGTCTCTGTTCATCGTAGATGCCTCAAACAACTTTATAAAGACTGTCGACATCTAGTGGAAGCCTTAGGAAGTGCACAATGATTACCACGTCACTGTGTGTTCAATAAGCAATGACTTGAATAGAGCCCACACATCCAGATTTCCACTTCCTGGTAGGATTTCTCTCAGGTTTTTGCTTGCCATATGAGTTCTGTTATACTCACAGACATCATTCAAACAGTTTTAGAAACGTCAGAGTGTTTTCTATCCAAATCTACTAATAATATGCATATCCTAGCTTCTGAGTTTGAGTAGGAGGCAGTTTAATATGGGCAGATATTTTTTTCAAAATTGACAATACTGCCCCCTATCCCTAAGTAGCTGGAAGAAGTTATTAACAAGTATTGCATTAATGTTCTGTATTGCTGTATATTCATTTTCAGTTTATAATAACATGTACTCATATAATTCATTTGATATTTTAGGGAAACAAACCTCAGTTATGAATGCAGCTGTAGGAATCATAGTTGTTGTTCTGGTTCTCATCCTCTGTCTCTCTGGACTCATGTGGTTCAGGTGAGTGAAGAAGGGAAAACTGATATTTGTATTATTCTTTCACCTTAGCACTCTGATTTGTTATTAACTTTATTCATTCATAAATGTATTTATTGGCCCAACGCCCTTAACTGTTAAACTGTATTAGTAACATATCAATATCCACTAGAGGTCACAAGAGAACAGAACTCACTCTGTCCCTCATTACAGGAGATCCACAGGAGGAAGTGATCCTACAACAGACACACAGGTGATTCTATCAGTTATCAATTACACCAGAGTTTTCAAACCCCCCCCCCCCCCTCGTGTAGTGCTAGGGCAAAAAACTAAACGTGCACCCAAGGGAGGGGCTCTGAGTTACAACTCCATTTTCATTCATTTACTATGTCACGACAGTCTCTTTCATACTATTTTAATTTCTCTCTCTCTCTCTTTCTCTTTCTGTCCACAGAATGTCCATCCTGACCCTACCAGTGACCCCAACAGTGACATGTAAATACCTCTGAACATGAAGACCAAGTCACCAGAGTATGACACCCTGGCAGTAAGTGTGTTTGTTTGTGTGTGTCCATAAACATTTTAGTGGGAGTGTAAATTACTAATTCTGTGTCTTCTTTCAGAATGCGAGGGGACCCTCCCACTGAAGAGAACCACTACAGAACCTGGACTGAAGAGAACCACTACAGAACCTGGACAGAAGAGAACCACCACAGAACCTGGACTGAAGAGAACCACCACAGAACCTGCACTGAAGAGAACCACCACAGAACCTGGACTGAAGAAAAGTAACTCAGAACATCAACTGAAGAGAACCACCACAGAACCTGGACTGAAGAGAACCACCACCGAATCTGGACTGAAGAGAACCACCACAGAATCTGGACTGAAGAGAATCACCACAGAAGCTGGACTGAAGAGCTACTGTTCCAATCCAAAGCCAGGCCTCACACCTCTATTCTCTTGCTATCATATCTGGATGGTTTTCCAGACCATGAACTTTAGCTTTTGAGTAAATGTTGGAATAGATTTTTTATTTTCTTACAATGATACTTATATTGGTAATAAATAGGATGGGTTATGCTTCTGCTTTTTTTCAATGGGATTTCTCCATTTCCATATGTTTGATGATATAAATAGAATACTTTTTCTGTTTACTATCTATAATTTAACTTTATATGTCTGATCTTTTTCTATGGGATTTTGCCATTTAGGGATTTATAACATTAATAGTCCTACTTTCCTCAGCAACTAATATGGATAATATTGATAACAGCTTTTAATATGTTTTGTTCTTGGGCCAAGTTTCTCCTGATGTGGTTAATGATTTACTTTGTATTGCTGTCAGACATAATTCCGCATTTTATGTTTTATATTATGTAATACTATATTGTTTATTTTTTAAATGTCATCAGTACATTACATACATTTAAACATTTGCAGTTTTTATACATTTTATATTAATTAGAATTGTATATTACGTAATACTATATTGTTCAGTGTCATGATATCACTTGTTTTAACATCACATTTTCATTATTACCTATTTTAGATACATGTTTATCTTTTCAGTTTTTACAGTCTGGTTTGAGTGTCAATACAGTATTAGCATCATGTTATAAAAAAGCTCAAAATGATCAATGCATCAATTCATAACTATTTCCACTCTGCTCTTGTTTCTTGTAATTCTTGCAATTAGCCACATGATGGCGCCATTGAATCATTGAACCATGAGTGGCTAGGCCAGCGTTTCCTAAACTCGGTCTTGGGGACCCCAAGGCGTAAACGTTTTGGTTTTTGCCCAAGCACTACACAGCTGATTCAAATAATCAAATCTTACTGTCGAGTTGATTACTCAAACAGAGGAAGTGTTGCTTAGTTGTCTTATTAACCTCAGACATATTATTTCTATTCACTGAAATGACCCTAGTTTAACCCTTTGTTGTCTCCCCCAGTTAAGGATATTCAGCTGTATAAGCACGGCCAGTATTTCTTTTCACAAAAACAGCTGTTTTGCAATGAAGGTCTACAGTAGCCTCAACAGCGCTCTGTAGGTTAGCACCATGGTGTAACTGGAGGACAGCTAGTTTTTGTCCTCCTCTGGGTATAATGACTTCAATACAGAACCTAGGAGGCTCGTGGTTCTCAGCCCCTTCCATAGACTTACACAGTAATTATGACAGCTTCCGGACGATGTCCTCCAACCTATCAGAGCTCTTGCAGCATGAACTGACATGTTGTCCGACCAATCAAAGTATCAGATATTTAATCTAGTTCTGAAAGCATAAGATACAGCCAGCTAGCACTATAGTGCTTAAACATGTGGTGAGTAGTTGACTCAAAGAGAAAGACAATAGCTGAACAGTTTTGAAAAAATTAATTTCTTTAAAAATGAAGGAGAAGCAAGAGAGAGTGGGAGAGAGCTAGCAAACTCTACTTTGCTTTTTGCTTTCACTTTCACTTTACTGAGCCAGCATCTAATGCAGCTAGCTAGTTTAGTTACTCAAATAACCGTCTCAAACAGAGAGGGATGGTATGTTAGCTAGCTGGCTATGGCTATCCAACACTGGACCTCTTCCAAGTCAAGGTAAGCTTTTGGTTTTATTATTTTATTGCCACCTGGGCTCACCAGTGTAACTGCTAAACTGCTTGCTGACTGTACACTGTACTGCACGATTGTAGCGTGTTTACTAATGCATTAGTTCTAGTAGCTATGTTGACTATGACGTTAGCTAATATGATAACAATGATGTTGGCTGTGTGTAGCGTTAGCAGTCATGATATGAAGGTTTGGCTTGGAAAGGTTTTTTCGCCTGCTCACAGACAGCTGATGTGTTGTGCACTGAAGTCCACAAGTGAAGGGAAAAGGTGATAGGAGTATAGTGCAGAGATCTAAGAAGGAATTCTACAATGGGCAATGTGATCATGCTGTTTGTATGTGCCTGCTTTGAAAGTGAACTGTGTTTGAATGTGATCAGAGGTGTATTCATTCCACCGATACTGTTGAAAAACGTTTTTTAAACAAAAGCTAACAGAACGAAATGAGGATAAACATACCTGAATTTGTCCAAGAGAAACTCTTTTTTTCAACTGTTGGACTAAAGATTACATCCTAGATCAGCTTGATGCAAGCCAGAGTGTGCAAGGCAGTATTGAATGTGTCACCTTGATTACTCAAATGTTTCTCTCGACCTGTGCACCTACGTTGTAACCTTCCATTCATAGGCTAGGTTGTAACAACCTCATGATGGCTATAGGGAACACTAGAGTATCATGACATGTAGTAGTTAAATATGTCCATGTTACATTGAGCTGGGTGAATGGAATATGAATGACAGTAATCCAAAATGCTGTGATAGAAATAAGGCCATGCTCATTAAAAATGTGCGTCCTCCCTCATCTTAAATGTGTCTGTGTGTCTGTCTGTCTGTCTCGCCATCTCCCCGCCATAGTATAGACAGGCTTCACTACCAGACCCCACCACAGGCAGCGTAGTATATACAGACTGCACTACCAGACCCCACCACAGGGGACAAAGTATAGACAGGCTGCACTACCAGACCCCACCACAGGGGGCATAGTATATACAGACTGCACTACCAGACCCCACCACAGGGAGCATAGCCATTATTACAGGAGTTTGATTTCCGATTTAACCAAAACACTACAACAATAAAGAAATACATGTTTTACATCTAACATTGATTTATTGTGAGGTTTAGCTACAATTATTCCTGAGGGGAGGACCTTTCCTCCCCTAAGGATTCCAGTGGTGGACCTCTCCTCCCCTCATGACTCCAGTGGTGGACCTCACCTCACCTCATGACTCCAGTGGTGGACCTCACCTCCCCTCATGACTCCAGTGGTGGACCTCACATCCCCTCATGACTTCAGTAGTGGACCTCTTCTCCCTTCATGACTCCAGTGGTGGTCCTCTCCTCCCCTCAGGACTCCAGTGGTGGACCTCTCCTCCCCTCATGACTCCAGTGGTGGACCTCTGCTCCCTTCAGGACTCCAGTGGTGGTCCTCTCCTCCCCTCAGGACTCCAGTGGTGGACCTCTCCTCCCTCAGGACTCCAGTGGTGGTCCTCTCCTCCCCTCATGACTCCAGTGGTAGGCCTCTCCTCCCCTCAGGACTCCAGTGGTTTTCCTCTCCTCCCCTCATGACTCCAGTGGTGGACCTCTCCTCCCCTCATGACTCCAGTGGTGGTCCTCTCCTCCCCTCAGGACTCCAGTGGTGGTCCTCTCCTCCCCTCAGGACTCCAGTGGTGGTCCTCTCCTCCCCTCATGACTCCAGTGGTGGACCTCTCCTCCCCTCATGACTCCAGTGGTGGACCTCTCCTCCCTCATGACTCCAGTGGTGCTCCTCTCCTCCCCTCAGGACTCCAGTGGTGGTCCTCTCCTCCCCTCAGGACTCCAGTGGTGGTCCTCTCCTCCCCTCAGGACTCCAGTGGTGGTCCTCTCCTCCCCTCAGGACTCCAGTGGTGGTCCTCTCCTCCCCTCATGACTCCAGTGGTAGGCCTCTCCTCCCCTCAGGACTCCAGTGGGTGAGTATGTTTAATTCTGGTTATTCCACAGTATATATTTCTACAGTTCTAGGTTCTATAGGCTGTCTCAAATAGCACCCTGTTCCTATATTCCTTGTATTTTGACTGTGGTCACCTCCCTCCCTTCCTCTCCTCCTTCTACATTCTGTGCTGTAGGTGAGGGGAGATAGAGAGTATCCGAGTTCTACATTCTAAGTCTATGTTCTGTACTGTAGGTGTGGGTAGATGGAGAGTATCAAAGTTCTACATTCTAATTCTATCTACCCACATCTATAGTAGAGAACATAGAATTAGAATGTAGAACTTTGATACTCTCTATGTTCTCTACTATAGATGTGGGTAGATAGAGAGTATCAGAGTTCTGCATTTTAATTCTTAATTCTGTACAATACATGAGGGGTGTGGTGGTTAATTTCTGTCTTATCAAATGAGGAGAGACAAACTTAACACACGAGTTGGAGTTATACTTAAACTAAATCTTTAATAATAAGAGCTTTGCAATAGCAATGACTTTCAACGATTCGCCATTTTCTAATGAACCGTTGAGAGTGCCAATACAATGGCTACTGAGATCCTTTATAGCAAAGATCCACCCCCTATTCGACATAACAAACCACAGATATTAGGAACAGTTCACAAAGTGAGACTTTATAAATGAGAAAGGAGTATCCCGTAGCCAGATAGCATTCACTATAAATTATCGTTCAGTTTGGCCCCTAAGACGAGGTTCTAATCTCGTTCTTGGTACTTCATAGCACACAAACTCCAACTCATCCAATGGCATAACTCAATTGTCAACTCTAGATACTCCCATCTCAAGTAAAACCCCTTCTTGACCCCACTCCTGGACAAGCTCACTGAGGGGAGTGAGCATCTAGGTGTCACAGCTGTCGTGGAAGAGAGAATGGGACCAAGGCACAGCGGGTTACGTGCTCAACATATTTATATATAACAAATGCGAACACCACGGAAAAACATTAAACAAACTAACGACAGGAACAGAGACGCAGGAACAGAGACGCAGGAACAGAGACGCAGGAACAGAGACGCAGGAACAGAGACGCAGGAACAGAGACGCAGGCTCAACAAAAGCAGTGCTCTCAAACAACTACCCACAAGTGACAAACAAAACACACACCTATTTATAGGACTCTCAATCAGAGGCAACTAGAAACACCTGCCTCTAATTGAGAGTCCAGCACCCAACCTACACATAGAAAAACTACCCTAGACCATACACATAGAAATACAAACATAGACCAGTGACCAAAAAACCCCGTAATACATAAATAAACTACCCTCTGCCACGTCCTGACCAAACTACAATAACAAAATATCCTCTATACTGGTCAGGACGTGACACTAGGTCATACACAATCCCAGGATAAGTGCAACATCAGAGAGGACATACAATGGTTCCAGACACTGCCATACACCTCCCCCCAATGCCAAAGGAGGGAGTGACTTGCGCACAGACATTGTGGAGACAAGTAATTGGTTCCCCATTAATCACGCCATCCCTTCACATGGTTTAAGAATAGGTAGACACATTCACATATGAAGACAATGTTCCATCCTGTCCTCTTCCCTTTCTGATATTCTGCATAGCACCAGGGATATGTGAAAAACAGCCCGACCTCTCCCCTCTCTGGGCCCCAAGTGACTGAGAACCAGCTGAGGGAAGAGGTGCAACTGCCAACACCAGAGTCCAAAGGGATACATTCTAATAACAAGTATATCACATAAGCATATTCGGGATATGTGAAAAACAGCCTGACCTCTCCCCTCTCTGGGCCCCAAGTGACTGAGAACCAGCTGAGGGAAGAGGTGCAACTGCCAACACCAGAGTCCAAAGGGATACATTCTAATAACAAGTATATCACATAAGCATATTATGCAGATAAGACATCAAAATGATCTATGTTACCCAACTAATTCTGATTCATCCACCACAGGGGAGATAGAGTTTATCAGAGTTCTACATTCTAAATCTAGGTTATGTACTGTAAGTGTGGGGAGAGAGAGAGTATCAGAGTTCTACAAGAGAGATTATGTGCCTTTGTCACCTTCAAGAATCCCAACATATCCACTTGCACCTTGGATAGGCTAAAGGTGAGCGATGGGATGAAACATGCTGTCATATGCATTTAACTATGTGAGATGTGCTTTCAATTTTTTAGCTTGAACTTAAGGAGTAAGGAGTGTGTACTTTTGGGACCATGCAATTGGTTCAATTGTACTTTTGGGACTATGCCATTGGTTCCACTGTACTTTGGGACTGCACAATTGGTTCCATTGTACGCTTAGGACTATGTGATTGGTTCTACTGTACTTTTGGGACTATGCTATTGGTTCCATTGCACTTTTAGGATAATCTTTATTTAACCTTTATTTAACCAGGCAAGTCAATTAAGAACAAATTCTTATTTACAATGGCGGCCTGGCAAGAGGCAAAAGGTCTCCTGTGGGAACGGGGCTTAAAAAAAGGCAATGCAAACTAGTGACATGGGCTGACAACTAGAAACATCTACATGTCTCAATAACCTGTTCATCTATTTGTCCTTTGAACTCCTCCAATGGAGGACATTCCAAGATCAAGGGGCTGAATAATGAAAGGACTTTTTTCCATGTTTGGTTCTAATTTTCGGTACTGTTAGCATAAAACAAGATTGAGATCTGAGTTTGTATGTGTTCTCATTTCCTGCTAGAAGAGAGGATATATAACATGGCAGTTTTCCTTAAATGGTCTTCTGAATAAGAATGTACCAGTGTTTGAGCCTGCATGTTTCTACTGATGTCCACCTGACAGCACTGTAGAGATCACAATGGTGAGTTAGACGTCTCTGCATGATACACAGAGTCAAGAGCCTTCAGTGCAGAGCTTGAGTCTTGCACATAAATAGTATCACCATTGTCCAACACAGAGAGAAAAGAACAACGATTCAACTCCTTTCTGGCGGAAATTGAAAAACAGGCCGGTAATAAATACCAATGCAATGTTATTGGTTTCATTGTACTTTTGGGACAATGCTATTAGTTCCATTGTACTTTTGGGACCATGCTACTGGTTCAATTGTTTGTATTTGGACTGCGCCTGCAGTATGTGTTCCTGTCCAGGGGGTGGAGCTGGAGAGCACCAGGCTGGTGATCAGGTACCCAGACAGCCAGTATTACAACAATATAGAAATACATACTGTACATCTAATATTGATTTATTGTGAGGTTTAGATACATTTCACCAAAGATAGTATATTAGAATGACTCTCTGGTTTTACAAAATTGGAGAGCACCAGGCTGGTGATCAGGTACCCAGACCGCTGGATGCAGAGAACCCTTCCCTTTCCTCAGGGAACAACCCTATAGGGGGACCAACCCTACAGGCCTCAACAACTCCTCAGCCTCCCAGTACACCTCCACAGGGTAAAGACATCCATCTGTCATTCAAAACATCATTATGAGTTATTCTAAAGTATTACAAATCAACTCATATCAACTTTTGAAATGTACAAAATGATGGAAGGAGGAAGCAGGAGCACAGGTGCAGGTGTTTGTCTCTCTCTCTCCCAGGACCAGGAGGATGGCTCCCATCAATGGTGACCAGTGTTTCTACTGGAGGACCACCGGCTGTTTCTATGGTGACAAGTGTTGCTTCAAACACAAGCCTGACCAGAGAGGAAGAGAAAGGAAACCATGGCAACTCCGACCACCATGACAACCCTGACCCTCACGCAGTGACTGGATAGTAGAGAGGGAGGAGAATGATGAAGATGAAGGAAGAGAATGAGGGACCGTGTCCCTACTTTAAAAGGGAACAAGGAGGTTTGGGGGGATGGGGGATGGGGGGGTGTCACCCCGTTTGTAGTCCTCTGGCACAGACCACAGATCCCAGACAGAACACTAGACATATATAATGAGTGAGTGAAGTGTCAATCAAAGTGAGGAGGAGTGCACCTCTGATTTCCTTCCCCCTCTCCCTCGGCCTGAGCTGTGAAACATGGAATTGACATAATCTTTAGAACTTGAAGGGATCTTTGCCCAGTGAACCTCCTCTATGATGACCATGTTGTAGACACTAAGGGGGCTGACATCTGTTGTATCATGTGTTTTACTGTGTATGTATGTATGGTCATGTGACTGGACATGTGACCTGAATGTGTGACCCCTTGTGATGTCAATGTGAGACTGCCAGCCTGATGCCATAGGGTGCCTAGTAATTGCCCCTACAGGTGATAAATAAATGCTATTTTTGAATTGAATTACAATTGAATATGGGGCATGTTCCATGCAGACTATATTGCAGTCACCTGCCTGCTCTCACAAACATTAGTCCTTCTACTTTTTACCTAAAGGGGTACTATAATTCAAAATCAAATAGCTAAATGATCCATGGTACAACCACCTTAAAACAATTCCATATGTCAGCTAGTAGAACCCCCCAAGTCTAACAGCTTAGACTTTTAGAGGTTCAGAATCCCAGTGTCAGAGGGAGCAATGTCCAGCACCTAAACATACAAATCAAATCAAATTGTATTAGTCACATGCGCCGAATACAACAGGTGTAGACCTTACTGTATAATTATTAATGACAAGCCCTTAAGCAACAATCCAGTTGTTTTTATGTTCAAAAATATTAGATTTTTTAAATTATAAAAATGCTAAAAAAAATCACACAATAAAATAACAATAACGAAGCAGCAATCAACAATTACGTGAAAGATGAATCATTGTCATTTCCAAGAAACACGCATCACTCAGACACAATAGGACACAAAAATCCTAGACAGACAGACAGACTTAGTTATATGCATGTCAGGGTTCACTTTGGGTCCATTGCTCTGAAGATTAGTGAGCTGAAGACATCGCTTTCACACAAAAACACACTGGAAATTCAGAGCAGCTTGCTTTGGCCTTGGCAAAATGACAGCTCACTGTCGTCTGTTGTATCTAGCTAGCTAACGTTGGTAAATAAAAGTTAGCTAACTAGCTAGCTTACAAGTTAACTATGGAGTCCTGCTGTAATTCAGCGGCAGTACATCGTATTGTTCACAATCCAGTCCATTCAGAGTAGCTGTGTGATGCACAAAAATACTTGTTTATCACAGAATAACAGCAGCTTTATATAGCTAACAAGCTAGCTGAGATCACTAATTCACTCAATTCAAACACCAGTTCAACATTAGTCCCAATAACAGTACTTTCACGTGTGTGCCTGGTTTATTCTATATATATTTTTTACATTTCCAAATGTTATTTGACCTTCTATTTTGTATATTTTCATCAGACTAGTAGGGACATATGAAGCCTGGAAGCTGCAGTAATGTTGAGATGTCAGTAGGGAGAGCTCTAGTATGGAACACTGGAACCAAAGATACTCCCCTTTCATCTGTTCTGGAACCTTCAGTACCAGCTGATGAAGAGTGATGGGAATGGGTCACATTTTGTCTCTTGTAAAACATGTAGGCCCACTCCTCAAATAAAGAAATGCAACTACAGTATGCTGACTTTAGACCATTTTCTATTTAGATACAGTAACATCCCTTATGTGACATGCTGTTGCTGCATGTTAATGACCTGACTAGGCTACTTTAAAATGTATCAACCACAGAACTCACACTTAGGCTACGCCTGTTTCTACTAATACTTACAGTAGACTACTTCTTGTTTCCACGCAGTGACAGTAAGTTGACTAACTGTTCAAGACCTCTCTCCTTCACTTCACTCTGTAAGTACACTTGACGATATCTTGGAATATAGTTTTAGTTTTGATGTTTTTAGCCATACATCACATGACTTACTGTATCTTTGTACTTGTTGGTTTATATTGAACTGTGTTTTGGTTGTTACATCAGAGCCTGTATTCAGAAAGTGTCTCAGACGGTCCATATAATTATGATCTAAAAGGCTAAACTGATCCCAGATCAGCTCTCCTACTCTGATATACTTTGTGAATACTGACCCTGGACTGTGGTTTCATGTGTTTAGTTTAGTTCAGTTTATTCAATTGCATGTTTAAAATATGATCAGTAGAGTATGCCAGTAATACCCAGATCTCAATTCAATAGGGTCATGTTCACTGTCAAAGTATAACAGGGTCAAGTATAACTGTGTGTGTGTGTGTGTGTGTGTGTGTGTGTGTGTGTGTGTGTGTGTGTGTGTGTGTGTGTGTGTGTGTGTGTGTGTGTGTGTGTGTGTGTGTGTGTGTGTGTGTGTGTGATGTGTCTGTTTCTGTGTGTGTGTGTGTGTGTGTGTGTAAAAATGTATTTTTACATATTAATCTGATTGTGGGATGTACAGTGTCATGACGTTGGCCTGTGGGTAAGGTTTATGACCCCCCCCATAAATACCTTTCTCCCTTCCCTCTCTCTCTGACTCTACTGAAGAACTCTTGAATAGCCTTTGTTAAACATAGAGAGTCTGGGGACATCAAACAGTGGGGGGAAAGGAACCATATTTCGGTAATCCAACCAGTATGCCATTAGCGCTCTCCAAAATCAACCATCAAACACAGGCTTTGTGACGGTTCTCTCCACTTTAGCACTTATGTATCGCCATCAAAGGTTGGCATCGGTCGAATAACACAGTGCACAGCTGAAGCACGTGCAAGACATGGCTAACATGAGGGCACAGGTGGAGAACTGAGCAACTATTGGCAAAAGCAGGAAATGAAAACATTCTGCTAGTCGAGGAACTGCGTTTGAAATCGGGACAATTAAAAGTAATTGCAAATACTTATGATGATGAACGAACACAAACTTTTCAACAAAATCGTTGTCTCCAGGAACAACTCGATTTAGCCAAAACTAAATACGATGTAGTCCACTCCAAACTAGATAAATCTGTCGAGTTATCTACAAACAGGAGCACACAATTTGATAACATGCAGGCAGTTTTGTTGAAAGTTACACAAGGTAACAATGTTCTACTCCAAATTCTGCAGACCAAATATGATCAGTTGATGAACACAATGACTAAGTTGGATGACAAATCAGCAGAACTCATTGAAGTCAATGACCAAATGAATGTTGAGAGAACTCGGGTGATGAAGATGGAAATATTGATTTCCAAGCAAGTGGAAGAAATCTCATCACTGAATCTCTCGCTCCATACTCAAGACCTCTATCTGCAAACCATGACAGATAAGTTTGAGACCGAAAGGAGCAAGTGCGACACTCACGTGTCCAAAAATCAGTACTCTAAGCGCTCAAGTGGACTCTGCAATGCAGCAGAATACCACCCTTAGGTACCATCTGGAGGAAATCCAGAATGGTCACGCTCTACAGCATGACTATCCGTCCAAGCAACCGGAGCCCGGTACTCCAAGGAGTAAAGACGATAGGTTTCAGACATTGCTTCCACCATGTGTCCCTCAGTCTTCTCCTCTTGGCCATTCAGCACTGAGTAATATGGCGCCTCTTGACCAACAAAGCCAACGCTTGGCTTCTCCTCTTGGCCTTTCGGCCCCAATTTCCCCACAGGATGAAGCCAACCCTCTCCGTCCGCTTGACGCAGAATACCTTGACAAACTCGTCAAGAATTTCCCCACCTTTGACCCCGTTCCAGGTCAGCCAAACGATACTGAGACCTTCCTAGCTGACATAGAGGACGCGTTGGATGGCTACCCGAATGCTACGGGTTCTGACAGGGTTTACCTGTTGAAGCGAACGTCGAATAGACATGTGATGAGGTTCATTCGTCTACAACAGCAACACGTGCTAAATGACTACGCTAAACTTGCCACAGCTTTGAATTTCGAATTCAGTGTTTCTGGGACTCGCAAACGCGATAGCTCACTGGCTAACATGGTCAAACAAGCTCGGAACGAACACCCACAAGCTTTCTATCATAGGCTTCGTTCAGCTTACTTTGGCCTACTCACTGAAACAGGAATGTAAGAGCTGTTACCATTCAAACAAATGTTTCTGTCGAACCTGTATCCCACCTTCATTACCTACTTGGGCCCTGCAGCCCACGTTGGCTTGCCTATCTTACAACTCAGAGAGCTTGCAAGCACAGCTTTTGAGGCATCAAAAGCTCGCAACGCTAAGAGCCCTGACCACTCGGTTTTGAAGTTTGATCAGAAGCACTCACTCCAGTTAGAGGGTGCATTATCAGGTATTGGAGCGTTGAGAGATGACGCACAACAACGGTTTCTACCACGAATCCAATAACCACCGCGGTCAAAGTAACTGTAAAGTACGTCGCCATCAAAACGACTACCGCTATAATCGACCTGTTCGCTACTTTCCTGCACCCAACCCACACAAAGTGTCAGAGCACAAGGGTAACACACAAGTGTAACAAAGGGTTGAAGGATGATCAAAACATAGACCAATGTTCTCCAGAAGTTCCACTACGTGAAGAATTAAAGCGAGAAACATTTGAGAAAGGGGTAAAAGATAAGTCACAAGGACTAGCCGGGGAATTACTGGACACCAGGTCCGCAGGAATTAACACCCACAGCAAGGACGTTAAAATTCAAATCTCTCCCGCTCTCACTCGAGACCCTATCCAGGGCCCGCTTGATCAAGAAACAAGCCCACGGGCTTTGTCTATAGACCCTGATACAAAGGTTGCAAAGAAAAAGGTCAAACGCTTCGTTAAAACCTAGCCCAGTCAAAATCTGAAATGTCGATCTGCTTCCACCTTGAACAGAAATGACACATCACGTCGTTGCTAACGACCACTCCACTTTGTGGGGAATATGTCCACTAAAGACGAATCGAAACGCCCAAACCTGGAAACAATCCTGGAGGACTGCTTAGCTTGTCATGCGCTAATTGATTCGGCTGCGACAATATCACTCATCTCTCAAACATTGTTCGATGATCTCAAAAGGGCTTTGAAGCCAACTAAACGTTGGTTAAAAGTGGAACGATGCGACACTACACTGCGAGGGGTCACTCAGACTACGTTGCCTCTCACATTGAGAGTCATGCTGAAATTACACTTCCAGGACGTCTCGCTCGTTCACCCTGTGTATGTTACCAGCCTCGAAACTGTACCCCTGCTACTGGGAGCAGACTTGATGGATCGGTTACTCCCATTGATGGATTGGAAAACCAACCAGGTATGGTCACAGGCTACAGTGCCTTCTCCACTGACCACACTGTCTTCCCCTAACGCTAGCTGCAACACAATCATTCACGAGGGGTATCTGTCAAAAGCACCCCTTGGGAAAAAGACGTTTAGAAACCTCTTGGTGCAAAATCCGATACAAGGTGATATTACGATATCTCGACACATTCCATCAGCCAATCTGATTGACCATTCTTTTCATGATTTTGAGCCAGCTGTCTCTGTGAATGAGCAACTTCCCTCCTCCTTGCAGTCGTGCAATACGGTACTTGAGATGAACTTCTCTTGCCCTTCGGACATTTCCGCAAGCACTGCGGCCGTCTCAGCAAGAAAAACATCGATGAGCAGAGTATACTCTGCTTCCGATGATACACCTTCCGCTTTGTGGGGGACTGTCAACCCTTACAATTACACTAATGGCGTCAGTCCAGCAACTGACCCGATGACTCCCACTGGTGAAACACTTTGCGATATCACAGACCGATATCCTCATCTCAGTTCGCAGGTACTGAAGAGGTTGCCACACGCGAACGCGGTGGTGACTGACAGGCCTCGACAGCCACTGAGGGTGTTGAGGCACAAACACCAGGAGATTAGGTTGAAAGGTTACAGCCATTCTCATAATAACGCGACCGCTGACAACTCGTACATAGGATCCGAACCTTTCGTTTGCGCCTCGGATACCAACACCACCCACTGGTGGGGGGGTCCTGAGACACAAAGGGGGGGAATAGTAGACCCATGATGAGCCTTATCGAGGCTCAGTGAGGAGCAGACAGGCCCCTAGACGGGGATTATTTTAGAACACATCTAAGATAGTACTGAGGTGTACCACACTGGTCGTAAAGGAAGTCCAGTGGACTTGTCTACCTCCAAAACAAATGGCAACAATAATCATTCCTTGCCATGTGTAGTAGCCACTACAAGACAACTAGTAAAATGCTCTAATCATGTATTCCTGAAGGATAACATTTCAGAATAAATCGGTAGGACAACTGGACCCCTTGAGTACCAGTACCAATACCACAGTCAGTCCAGCAACACTCAGTATGAGGATTAGTAACCTCACAAGTTATACTGCAATTAATAATAGCGATATAGGAGTCACTCAGAGTGCAACACAGGGAAGGGAATCTCCATTGCACTCTTCCAATGGTTGACACACGCCACTAATAAATAGAACCCTATGTTCAGGAGAAAAGTTATTAGAAGTCATGAACCATGATCACACCACGTATGACTGGTCCAATACTTAAAGAGTACTTCCGTCATGAGGTTAGCTCCTCCGTGGATAACATAGCTATGAAGTAGACTTCTTCATACCTACCACCACTACAATAGTGGAAGACAGTGACCGGTAGTAAAACCACTACAGACTCCCTCGACACCAATTCTGACTGACCTCCAGGCATTGACCGGAAAATTACCTGACTACGTCAGACTCATTCTGAACAAGTTGTAATCTGCCAGGATACTTTGTTTCCTTCCCTTGACATGTGCGCTGGCGTAAGCATAAACGCACATGCACAACGGAACATCCAATTAGGATTTATGCTAGGATCACTTAAGGGTGCGAGCAAAATACCAGCCTTAGTAAAGTTGAACATTTATTTTGAGGCCTTTAACTCTACAGCTACAGCACTCACACGTTTTCTTCTCAGAAGTCCATAGGTCATCCCTGTAGACTACCCAAAACTAGTGCCTTACAGCTGTAGACTTACCATATAGTTATCAACTTAGGATAGTACCCTAAGCAACACCCCGCAAATTAGGAAAGCCCTAGATATGACATTAGACAATGCCATGATAGGGTCATTTTGCCAAGACCATGGACGTAGATAGAATACAGTCCAATTAGATGATTAAGGTGGCATAACTATATTTTGTTTTGTTTATGCTTTCATTCATTTTGTTTCATTTTCTTCGGCACGTAGAAAATGATAGAGCCATAAACAACTCCCCCATACAACCATCAGTTAGTGCCACAATGCCGCTCATTTGGGAGGAAATGTAATGATATATTTCATGAGTGTGTGCGTTGTTAACATCTGCCTAAGTTACTGCCCAGATCTTCCAGTCTGGATGACCAGACGACGGGTCCGGAACGGCGATCCCACTCCGGACATCCACTGCCCAGCCTTGGGGCGGACTTCTTCATTTGCAGACACCCTAACCGGGTCGACCACCAGAGGGAGGACTGCAACAGCGATCACCAACTGGACATCTGCTGCCCAGCCTTGGGGCGGACTTCTTCATTCGCATAAACCCTACCCGGGTCAACCACCAGATGGGGACCACAACGATGGTCCACAACCAGGACAACCCACGGTCATTTTTATGTTGGTTTGCAACATGCAGGTTAATCGCAAGATTGAACCCAACATGGGGGGACTGTCATGACGTTGGCCTGTGGGTAAGGTTTATGACCCCCCCATAAATACTTTTCTACCTTCCCTCTCTCTCTGACTCTACTGAAGAACTCTTGAATAGCCTTTGTTAAACATAGAGAGTCTGGGAACATCAAACGGTGGGGGGAAAGGAACCATATTTCGGTAATCCAACCAGTGGAAAATATGCGTTGGTACTTAATGAATATGATGTCAGTTCGGTTGTCATCTGAGACATTATGACTGATGACAGGAAATAAACTGTATATAAACTGTATCTGGGAAAGTCTACACATTCTAGTTATCAGATTCACATGGAATTGTTGTGCAATTTAAATGTTTGAATATGAAACTATTTGTGAAAAGATTAAATGTAATTTTAGCTTCCAAATGAGAGAATTGTGTTTTCATAAGGTTAGAGCTCTGCTCAATCAGTGGCCCGCCCCTGTGAAGAGACATGGGTTATAAACAATCAAACACACCCTTCTCTCCCTCCACTATATAAGCCCTTGACGAAAATGTAACCTCCTGTTCCGAGTACATTAGGGCGAAAGCCCTATGTTAGAAGAGTTCAGAGAATAAGCTGTTCCAAGAACGTGTGGACTTGAGGTCCCCATGTTGAAAGGACAAAGACCACCTAAAGAACTAAGCCAACCTCAGCATGAGCTCTGGTTGAACGACAAGGACCTAACAAAATTAGCATCGAATTTCAATGTGAAGGTGACGACCTATACACGCCGAAAGGATGAATTTCGACTATACCAGCCAGAATATAGCATGAGCTAAAAGTATGGCAACTTGGTATGAACTTTCAAATCAAATCAAATCAAATCAAATTTATTTATATAGCCCTTCGTACATCAGCTGAAATCTCAAAGTGCTGTACAGAAACCCAGCCTAAAACCCCAAACAGCAAGCAATGCATGTGAAAGAAGCACGGTGGCTGGGAAAAACTCCCTAGGAAAAACTCCTGAGAAAGGCCAAAAACCTAGGAAGAAACCTAGAGAGGAACCAGGCTATGAGGGGTGGCCAGTCCTCTTCTGGCTGTGCCGGGTGGATATTATAACAGAACATGGTCAAGATGTTAAAATGTTCGTAAATGACCAGCATGGTCAAATAATAATAATCATAGTAATTGTCGAGGGTGCAACAAGCACGTCCGGTGAACAGGTCAGGGTTCCGTAGCCGCAGGCAGAACAGTTGAAACTGGAGCAGCAGCATGGCCAGGTGGACTGGGGACAGCAAGGAGTCATCATGCCAGGTAGTCCTGAGGCATGGTCCTAGGGCTCAGGTCCTCCGAGAGAAAGAAAGAAAGAGAGAAAGAGAGAATTAGAGAGAGCATATTTACATTCACACAGGACACCGGATAAGACAAGAGAATACTCCAGATGTAACAGACTGACCCTAGCCCCCCGACACAAACTACTGCAGCATAAATACTGGAGGCTGAGACAGGAGGGATCAGAAGACACTGTGGCCCCATCCGATGATACCCCCGGACAGGGCCAAACAAGCAGGATATAACCCCACCCACTTTGCCAAAGCACAGCCCCCACACCACTAGAGGGATATCTACAACCACCAACTTACCGTCCGAAGACAAGGCCGAGTATAGCCCACAAAGATCTCCGCCACGGCACAACCCAAGGGGGGGGGCGCCAACCCAGACAGGAAGACCACGTCAGTGGCTCAACCTACTCAAGTGACGCACCCCTCCCATGGACGGCATGGAAGAACACCAGTAAGTCAGTGACTCAGCCCCTGTAAAAGGGTTAGAGGCAGAGAATCCCAGTGGGAAGAGGGGAACCGACAAGGCAGAGACAGCAAGGGCGGTTCGTTGCTCCAGCCTTTCCGTTCACCTTCACACTCCTGGGCCAGACTATACTTAATCATAGGACCTACTGAAGAGATAAGTCTTCAGTAAAGACTTAAAGGTTGAGACTGAGTCTGCGTCTCTCACATGGGTAGGCAGACCATTCCATAAAAATGGAGCTCTATAGGAGAAAGCCCTACCTCCAGCCGTTTGCTTAGAAATTCTAGGGACAATTAGGAGGCCTGCGTCTTGTGACCGTAGAGTACGTGTAGGTATGTACGGCAGGACCAAATCGGAAAGATAGGTAGGAGCAAGCCCATGTAATGCTTTGTAGGTTAGCAGTAAAACCTTGAAATCAGCCCTTGCCTTAACAGGAAGCCAGTGTAGGGAGGCTAGCACTGGAGTAATATGATCAAATTTTTTGGTTCTAGTCAGGATTCTAGCAGCCGTATTTAGCACTAACTGAAGTTTGTTTAGTGCTTTATCCGGGTAGCCGGAAAGTAGAGCATTGCAGTAGTCGAGCCTAGAAGTAACAAAAGCATGGATTAATTTTTCTGCGTCATTTTTGGACAGAAAGTTTCTGATTTTTGCAATGTTACGTAGATGGAAAAAAGCTGTCCTTGAAGCAGTCTTGATATGTTCTTCAAAAGAGAGATCAGGGTCCAGAGTAACGCCGAGGTCCTTCACAGTTTTATTTGAGACGACTGTACAACCATCCAGATTAATTGTCAGATTCAACAGAAGATCTCTTTGTTTCTTGGGACCTAGGACAAGCATCTCTGTTTTGTCCGAGTTTAAAAGTAGAAAATTTGCAGCCATCCACTTCCTTATGTCTGAAACACAGGCATCTAGCGAGGGAAATTTTGGGGCTTCACCATGTTTCATTGAAATGTACAGCTGTGTGTCGTCCGCATAGCAGTGAAATTTAACATTATGTTTTCGAATGACATCCCCAAGAGGTAAAATATATAGTGAAAACAATAGTGGTCCTAGAACGGAACCTTGAGGAACACCGAAATTTACAATTGATTTGTCAGAGGACGAACCATTCACAGAGACAAACTGATATCTTTCCGACAGATAAGATCTAAACCAGGCCAGAACTTGTCCATGTAGACCAATTTGGGTTTCCAATCTCTCCAAAAGAATGTGGTGATCGATGGTATCAAAAGCGGCACTAAGATCTAGGAGCATGAGGACAGATGCAGAGCCTCGGTCTGACGTCATTAAAAGGTCATTTACCACCTTCACAAGTGCAGTCTCAGTGCTATGATGGGGTCTAAAACCAGACTGAAGCGTTTCGTATACATTGTTTGTCTTCAGGAAGGCAGTGAGTTGCTGCGCAACAACTTTTTCTACAATTTCTGAGAGGAATGGAAGATTCGATATAGGCCGATAGTTTTTTATAATTTCTGGGTCAAGATTCGGCTTTTTCAAGAGAGGCTTTATTACTGCCACTTTTAGTGAGCTTGGTACACATCCGGTGGATAGAGAGCCGTTGATTATGTTCAACATAGGAGGGCCAAGCACAGGAAGCAGCTCTTTCAGTAGTTTAGTTGGAATAGGGTCCAGTATGCAGCTTGAGGGTTTGGAGGCCATGATTATTTTCATCATTATGTAAAGAGATATAGTACTAAAACACTTTAGTATCTCCCTTGATCCTAGGTCCTGGCAGAGTTGTGCAGACTCAGGACAATGGAGCCCTGGAGGAATACCCAGATTTAAAGAGGAGTCCGTTTGAACTCATATTCACTACAGAAGTGATACCTCCTAGCCGTTGAGTTAGCAGCGGCCGCTGTAAACGTGGGCTAGGAAAGGACGGACGATGTATCCAGTCTAACACACAACGAAGATACTACAACGTATCCAATTTACCACCAGAGACATTCTTCCGAGGACAGGAAGATCTCTGTTGGGCAACATGACCAGCATCTACGACCAACCTACTGAAGCGCAGCTCAGAGTAAATATTTATTGCATTTTCCTTAATTTAGAATGCATAAGATACTGTATTTACGATAGCACAGCTTCTCCCTTTGTCCCTCAGCCTTCCCGCTCTTTCACTCAAACCCAACCCCCTCCCTTTGTGTAACCAGCCATCATGTCGGCTCCGTCCACCAGGGACGTTTTCTGTATGACTTAATTTGCATTCTGTGTATATGTAATTCTGTGTGATTAGTTAGGTATTTAGTAAATAAATAATTAAACCCAATTTTGTATTGCTGATTCAACTTGTTAACCAGGGTTCGTGAAGATAACCAAGAATTTACAACTTTCAGATGAGACTGAAATAAGGTGACGTGAAATATTGACTGCTATTGATGTAAAATATTACTAGGTCTTCAGAGATTATTTGGAAGATAACAGCTCTATAAACACTCTTTTGTGGTGCCCCGACTTTCTAGTTAATTACATTTACATGATTAGCTTAATCAGGTAATATTAATTACAGCGAAAGGATGTTATAGAATAGCATGTCATATCCCTTAATCCGGCATAGCCAAAGACACGACAACAGTCACAACCAAAGTTATTGGCACCCTTGACAAATACTGAGCTATATTGTATGCTACAAAAGATGGGATGTACATTGTAAAAGTGGTTTCACATAAATATTTGTGCATGCAATTTTAAGAGCTCGGAGAGAAATTGATTTTTGTGGAGACATTTTGAAAATGGCCTAAAGTAAGAGTGATTGAGTGGATGCTTCGTAAGAGTTTTAGGGGTAGTATAAACCTGAGACACAGTGATTGTGGGTTGTGTTTAGGAATAGTATTAACATGACACACAGTGATGGTGGGTTGTGTTTAGGAGTAGTATAAACCTGAGACACAGTAATGGTGGGTTGTGTTTAGGAGTAGTATTAACATGAGACAAAGTGAGAAACATTAGACTATACAGAATATGGTCCTCTGTAGCTCAGTTGGTAGAACATGGCACCTGCAACGTTATGGGTTTGGTTACCAGGACCACCCATATGTACAATATATGCACACAGGACTGTATATTGATTTGGATAGTTGAGTCTACTAAACTGCATAATTTATGGACAGCAGACTACAATAGACTACACAGTCAATACAGCAGGTTGTGGTGATGTTCATTGATGCCTCTGATAGATAAAGCTACTACCAGTATTGTACAAAAGAGGAGGCTGGTGGGCAGATATATAGGAGGATGGACTCATTGTAATGGCTGGAATGAATGGAACACTAATTTTATTCATATTACTGCCCAAATGAATGAGGACATCAGTACTGGGGGCTGCAGTAATGTTGAGATGCCAGTAGGGAGAGCTCTAGTCTAGAACACTGGAACCTTCAGCAGCACTTTGATGATGAGGAGGAGTGATGTGAATGGGTCATATGTAGCCTCTTTATAACATGTAGGCCCACTCCTCAAATGAACAAATGCAACTATTTTCTGACATGTTATTTCTGCATTTTAATGTCTTACCATCCTGACTAGACTACTTTTAAAATGTATCAACCACAGAACTCACACTTACTTCTCTGCACTGCCAGTAAGTGTTGTTGGTTTAGATGCTGAGTCAGCATCACCTTCCTGTTAGTGTTGACATATATACTGTGTAGGATGTGAGCTTTAACTTTTCTACATCCATAACAACCAGCTCTCTAGAATTTGATTCATACTCCATGGACCAAATATATACCATCTTGCAGACACTTTTTCAGTCATGCGTGCATAGATCCTTCATATGGGTAGTCCCAGCAGGAATCAAACCCTTGAGCCATGCTGTATAAACAAACTCAGAATCTGATGACAACAATGTTGTATATCTGAATTAGGAAGCCTCAAGGTTCAGTTGTATTTTACATAACTATTAATTTACATCTTAGTCATTTAGCAGACACTCTTATACAGAGCATACATATCATAATTTTTTTTTCCGCACTGGTCCCCTGTGGGAATCGAACCCACAACCCTGGTGTTGCAAACACCATGCTCTACCAACTGAGGCACACGGGACCACACACTTTGTGCATTGTTATATGTTATCTGTCTGAAAGAATCAGACTTGTGAGAGTAAATATGAATTACTGTATTACTTCATATGGTACTGTAACATGATACACATAATATACATTTGTGTGATTTTTTAAATCGTTTTTATGACAAAGTTAAAACGTCTTTGGGATAGGGCGCAGCATTGGGAAGTTTGGATGAAAAGCGTGCCCAAAGTAAATTGCCTGTTACTCAGGCCCATAGGATATGCATACAATTGGTAGATTTGGATAGAAAACACTCTAAAGTTTCCAAAACTGTTAAAATAATGTCTGTGAGTATAACAGAACTCATATGGCAGGCAAAAACTTGAGAAAAATCCAAACAGGAAGTGGGAGATCTGAGGTTTGTAGTTTTTTAAGTGATTGCCTATCCAATATCCTGTGTCTGTGGGGTCAGATTGCACTTCCTAAGGCTTCCAGTAGATGTCAACAGTCTTTAGAAGTTGTTACAGGCTTGTATTGTGAAAGGGGATCGAATAAGAGCTGTTTCAAGTGGTCAAGCTGAAAGACATTAGTTTAGTCTCGTGCGTGGCCGTGAGCGTGACGCTCGTTCTCTTTCCTTTCTAATGACAACGGAATTGTCCAGTTGGAATATTATTGAAGATTTATGAGAAAAACATCCTAAAAATGGATTATATACATCGTTTGACATGTTTCTACGAACTTTAATGGAACTTTTTTTACTTTTCGTCTGGACTTTGTGCCCGTGCTTTATGCATTTGGATTACTGGACTAAACGCACAAACAAAAAGGAGGTATTTGGACATAAAGATGAACTTTATCGAACAAAACAAACATTTATTGTCTAACATGGAGACCTAGGAGTGCCATCAGATGAAGATCATCAAAGGTTAGTGATTAATTGTAACGCTATTTCTGACTTTTGTGACACCTCTCCTTCTTTGGAAAATGGCTGTGTGGTTTTCTGTGGCTAGGCGCTGACCTAACATTATCGCATGGTGTGCTTTCGCCGTGAAGCCTTTTTGAAATCGGACACTGTGGCTGGATTAACAAGACGTTCATCTTTAAAATGGTGTATAAAACTTGTATGAAAATGAAAATGAAATGTAGATCAGCGATGGCTAGAAGGTCGGTGACTTCGACCGCCGAACGCCGCCCGAACAAGGAGAGGGACCAACTTCGGCGGAAGTCGTGACAACAATAAAACCCTTTGCTCTGACGTCCCTGTGGTCCTTCACACATTCCTGAGTCAGTACCTAGTGATTAGTAGAGGTCATCCAGACCGTTTTTTTACATGTACTAACAGCCAGCTGGATCTCGTCTGAGCGGTTAGCTGACAATGCCGAGACCCGCTACGTACTTAATGCTGAGTGGTTTTGGTTCTGTCCACTATAGTGCTGTCTGGTCAGAACATGGTGTTGAGGCCCGTCACTCTACTCTTGATGGTCACCACCACCACATACATGCAGACACAGCTGTTACCATTTGAAGATGTTTTATATTATTGTGTGGTTATATTCTCTGGTCTCACACTTCAGTAAGGAACTGCATGTCAAAAGTCTGTCAGCAACACAACACTTCTTCTCAAGACTGACGATGCCGTGCACTAACTAAAGGTGAGGGTAGGCGGTGTCCTGCAGCGCATCCAAGTACCCTGATTGGTTGGATGAACAGCGGTGCTAAGGGTTATTGACAGGGCTGCAGGCCAATCAAGTTGAGAGGGCACGCAAACACACACAGTCATTCCATGCCCATAGGGCTCTGGTCAAAGATAGTGCACTATAAAGGGATTAGGGTGTCATTTGGGACAAGGTCAGTGTTACAGAATGACAGTGGCATTTTGTATTGCTACAAACATCAGTGTTTGTGTGGTTTTAAAAAATATACATCCCAATGCCCCATGGTAGTGATTGGGGACGTTGTCCTGTGTAGGGTGCTGTCTTTTGGATGGGATGTTAAACGGGTGTCCTAAAGATCCCATGGCAATTATTGTAAGAGTAGGGGTGTTAACCCTGGTGTCCACTGCTAAACTTCACAATCTGGCCCTCATGCCACCTAATCATCCCCAGATTTGAATTGGCTCATTCATCCCTCTTTTAAATATTCCCCAGGTTGTTGCTGTAAATGAGAATGTGTTCTCAGGCAACTTACCTGGTAAAATAAGGCTTAGATAAATAAAAATAAAAATATATATAGACCTTTGACCTGGTCCATGTAGAACTGAGAGGGGCAAGGCAACACATTCTAAGATATGATAAACATTCTAAATTGTAGGCTATAGTAAACACATTCTAAAATATTATAAACATTCCAAATAGTAGGCTATAGTCAACACATTCTAAGATATTATAAACATTCCATATAGTAGGCTATAGTAAACACATTCTAAGATATAATAAACATTCCAAATAGTAGACTATAGTAAACACATTCTAAGATATTATAAACATTCCATATAGTAGGCTATAGTCAACACATTCTAAGATATTATAAACATTCTAAATAGTAGGCTATAGTCAACACATTCTAAGATATTATAAACATTCCATATAGTAGGCTATAGTAAACACATTCTAAGATATTATAAACATTCCATATAGTAGGCTATAGTAAACACATTCTAAGATATTATAAACATTCTAAATAGTAGACTATAGTAAACACATTCTAAGATATAATAAACATTCCAAATAGTAGACTATAGTAAACACATTCTAATATATTATAAACATTCCAAATAGTAGACTATAGTAAACACATTCTAAGATATTATAAACATTCCAAATAGCAGGCTATAGTCAACACTATTCTGACATGTTGTTCTGGTCCTCATGCATGTTAATGACATAAAGAGGAAGGAAAGGACAGTTCTGCATCAGCTACTTGTGTTCTGACTACTATAAATATGTATCAACCACAGAACACACACTTACTAGCAGTTCCCACTCACTACCAGTCAGTTGACTCACTGTACAAGACCTCTCCCCTTCATTCTGTAAGTACTCTTGATATCTTGAAATATAGTTGTTTGTTTTTAGCCACAAGTCATGTACTCAAGGGTCTCAGACTTGGAGTGCTGATCTAGGATCAGGTCCTCCTGGTCCATATAATTATGATCTAAATGGGAAACTAATCCTAGATCCTACTCTGAGACACTTTGTGAATACAGACACTATCATATAATGATGATATAAAAGCTAAGTGTGACTTGCTGTTTATCCTCACAGCTTGGGAATAGAAGCTATCATTCAAGCTGGTGGTAACTGCCTTGCTCAAATTTGCAGATTTTTTCAGCTTGCCAGGTTGGGGATTTGAACCAGTAATGTTTCAGTTCCTGGCCCAACGTTCTTACCCACTATGCTACCTGCCGATACCGCTGACACACTCCATATTACCAAACTATTATGATGATGTTATTTACACGCCATCCACTCAAGGCTGTGATGATGATGTGTTGTTATACTGCATCTCAAATGACACCATATTCCCTATAGTGTGCACTACTTTTGACTAGAGCCCAACCTGCTGCCCCTGATGGTTTGTATGTAGTTATTCACCAGCTATGGAGTGAGTTGTTGTTTATGTTTCTGAGACTGCAGGGTGGGAGATGCAACAATGGCCTTGAGAACAGCAGGAAGTGTGTTGGTGGTCTTTCTCTGGTCTGTAGCAGGTATGGTCTCATTCTTATCTTTTAGTTGCTCTGTTTATCAATCTACAGACATTTTTAAAAGGTTAAGAATCATAATGTTATTCTGGTGTGTTCTGTTTGGAGTCTCCACTTCACTTAAATAGTTATCTTTCACACCTCACTGAGTGATGATTTTCTGTGGTTTCCATTCACACTCAGCAACTACAGCAACAAAGTGTGGTCAAACCCTACCTTCAGTGTGAGCCAACAGACCTTGTCTTCATTCTGATACCATTGTGTTGTGTGACTGTGTTTCAGTGGTACTGGGGCAGAATGGCTGGAGTGTGACCTACACCACTCAGAGTATCTGTACCTTGGAGGGGTCAACAGTGGAGCTGATCTGCTCTTACATATATTCCAGAGGTACAGTCACCTCAACCTTCTGGTTCACTAAAATGGAGACTGGTGTAGAACCTGAAGATCTAGGTCAGGACCCAGAGTATGCAGGTCGTCTGGAGTATCATGGGGATAAGAAGAATGGTCACAACCTGAGGATCACAGACCTGAGAGAGAAAGACTCAGCTACGTACAAGTTCAGATTTATAACAGATCAGACTGGAGGGAGATATTATGGCGATCCTGGAGTCACTCTGTCTGTAACAGGTACAGTAACATGCTTTATACTGCTAGTCTGTTCAATTAATATCTACTGTCCATTTAGGTCTAGAAATTGGATTTGTATATATGAAACAGATTTAAGAATTAAATGTGTTTGAGAATGTCTTGCATCATGTGTCGTGTCTTTGGCTATGCCGGATTAATTGATATGACATGCTATTCTATAAAATCCTTTCTCTGTAATTAATATTACCTGATTAAGCTAATCATGTAAATGTAATTAACTAGAAAGTCGGGGCACCACGGAAGAACGTTTATAGAGCTGTTATCTTCCGAATAAACTCTTAAAATACTTAGTAATATTTTACATCGATAGCCGTCATCTTAATCATCTTATTTTCAGTCTCATAATGAAAGTTGTAAATTCTTGGTTATCTTCACGAACCCTGGCTAACAAGTTGAATCAGCAATACAAAATTGGGTTTAATTATTTATTTACTAAATACCTAAACTAATCACACAGAATTACATATACACAGAATACAAATGATGTCATACAGAAAACGTCCCTGGTGGACGGAGCCGACGTTTGTTACACAAAGGAAGGGGGTTGGCTTAAATGAAAGAGCGGGAAGACTTAGGAACAAAGAAACAGCAGCTATGCTATCGTAAATACATTATCTTATGCATTCTAAATTACCGCCCATTTGGAAAAGGAAAATGCAATAAATATTTACTCTGAGCTGCGCTTCGGTAGATTGGTCGTAGATGCTGGCCGGGTTGGCCAACAGATCTTCCTGTCCTCGGAAGAATGTCAATGTTGGTAAAGTGGATACGTGGTGGTATCTTCGTCTGTGGTTGTTAGACTGGATCCGTCGTTCGTCCTTTCCTAGCCCACGTCTACAGCGGCCGCTGCTAACTCAACGGCTAGGAAGTATCACTTCTGTAGTGAATAACCTCAAAGTTCATACCATTCGCCACCAAAGCTCATGCCGAGGTTGGCTTAGTTCTGTACTTGACATGCGTGTCCTTATAACGCAGAGGCTGCAGACCTCACGTAGTGGAACCCTGGTTACATTGTGTCATTGTCTTATATAGTGGCGAGGGGAGGAGGGTGTGTTTCATCGTTTATAACCCCTTTCTCTTCACAGGGGCGGGCCACTGATTAAGCAGGGCACTTTCTTATGAAAACCCAATTCTCTCATTTGGAAGCTAAAATTAAATGTAATCTCCTAACAAACAATTTCAATATCAAACATTTCAATTGCTTAACAATTCCATGTGACTCTGATAACTAGAGGGTGTATAATTTCCCAGGTACAGTTTATGTCGTCCTGTCATCAGTCATAATGTCTCAGATGACAACCGAACTGACATCCATACTCATTAAGTTCCAAAGCATATTTTCAACTGGATTTATTACCAAAATATGGTTCCTTTCCCCCATTTGTTTGATGTTCCCAGACTCTCTATATTTAACAAAGCTATTCAACAGTCCTTCAGTAGGGTCAGAAAGAGAGGGGAAGGGAGAAAGGTATTAATGGGGGGGTCATAAACCTTACCCACAGTCCAACGTCATGACACATGTGACTAAACTATAGAACAGGTGATTCAGGGTTTTAATGTGTTTATCTACTCCAGCTCTGCAGGTGAAGGTGACTCCAACACGGTCGGCAACGTCGAAGACACTGACCTGTAGCACCACCTGTACTCTGACTGGTAGCCCCACCTACATCTGGTACAAGAATGGACAGTCTCTTTATTGGCCCACTTCCCAACAATACACTTTCTGGACTTCTGAAACAGAGAGTTACTCCTGTGCTGTTAAAGGCCATGAGGATCTCCACTCTCCGGCAGTGTGTGAGTGTTTATTTAATTCATCATTGAAAATACGGTTTAACCTGTGTGTGTTGGTTTCACTATGAGAATTTCTAGTATTTCTAGATAGAACTGAGAATATAATCCAGTTGACCTCTTGTTATGTCACTGTGTTTCAGGTGTTCAGGGTCAGAGCTGCAACAGAGTGACTTACACCAAGAGGAGAATCTGTGTCTTGAAGGACTCAACAGTGGACATATCCTGTACTTATCTTGGTTATAAATCCACCACATCAACATTCTGGTTTAGAAGTGTTAAGTCGACCCCTGAAGGCCTAACCAGAGACCCAGGGTATGCAGGTCGTGTGAAATACACTGACAAAAAGACATGGAGAAATGAAGGTTCCTCCATCCTGAGAATCTCAGGTCTGAGAGAGGAGGACTCAGCTGAGTATCGCTTCACTTTTAAAACAAACAACTTTGAATGGGGTCATAGTTTCCCAGGAACAACTCTGTCTGTCACAGGTAATACTACACTGTATGATACAACTGTATATCATTGAATTACAGGAGAAAATAAATGAACCATCCTGTTAACACAGAGGTGTATGTGGTTTTATACATATTGTTTCAGGTCTGCAGGTGAAGGTGACTCCTGCTGCAGAGGGACAGAAGACACTGACCTGTAGCACCACCTGTACTCTGACTGACAACCCCACCTAAATCTGGTACAAGAACGGCAAACGTCTAGATGAGCCCACTTCCCAGCAGTACTCTAGTAATATGCTGGTGGTCTGGGATTCTACTGTGAACATTTACTCCTGTGCAGTTGAAGGTCAAGAGGGTCTCCACTCTCCTGTAGTTTGTGAGTATGAATGAAACTAGTATTCTACTTAGGAAGTACCAATCATTTAAAGTCAATGAGAAGGGTAATACTTCAATATTCATCATTACATAGAAATTACAGACAATGTCATAGATGTATGTACTCTGACTGTCACAGGTAACACTGCACAGCACATTATACAGTTTTGAAGAGTCATGAAATGAATCATTCATTCTAAATGATGTTCTCTGTTTTTACTCCCCTTTAATTCAGGTTTTCAGGTGAAGGTGACTCCTCAACAGTTTTCAGCGTATAAGACACTGACCTGTAGCACCACCTGTACTCTGACTGGTAACCCCACCTACATCTGGTACAAGAATGGACAGATAGTAACTGACAACACTTCCCCCTATTCAGTCCTCCCTAATGCTGTAGACAGCTACTCCTGTGCTGTAAAAGGCCAAGAGTATCTCCACTCTCCTGCAGTGTGTGAGTGTTTATTTAATTCATCATTGAAAATACTGTTTAACCTGTGTGTGTTGGTTTCACTATGATAATTTCTAGTATTTCTAGATAGAACTGAGAATATAATCCAGTTGACCTCTTGTTATGTCACTGTGTTTCAGGTGTTCAGGGTCAGAGCTGCAACAGAGTGACTTACACCAAGAGGAGAATCTGTGTCTTGAAGGGGTCAACAGTGGACATGTCCTGTACTGTTGGTTATTATTCCACCACATCAACATTCTGGTTTAGAAGTGATAAGTCGACACCTGAAGACCTAACCAGAGACCCAGGGTATACAGGTCGTGTGAAGCACACTGGAACATATAAAGGTCCCTTCATCCTGAGAATCTCAGGTCTGATAGAGGAGGACTCAGCTGAGTATCGCTTCACTTTTAAAACATACAACTTTGAATGGGGTCATAGTTTCCCAGGAACAACTCTGTCTGTCACAGGTAATACTACACTGTATGATACAACTGTAAATCATATTGAATTACAGGAGAAAATAAATGAACCATCCTGTTAACACAGAGGTGTATGTGGTTTTATACATATTGTTTCAGGTCTGCAGGTGAAGGTGACTCCTGCTGCAGAGGGACAGAAGACACTGACCTGTAGCACCACCTGTACTCTGACTGACAACCCCACCTACATCTGGTACAAGAATGGACAGAATGTACAAGATAACTCCTCCCCCATGTACTCCATCAGCAGTGAGGATGCAGACAGCTACTACTGTGCTGTAAAAGGCCACAATGGTCTCAGCTCTCCTGCAGTGTGTGAGTACAGTACAATAGTACCGTATTCTACTCAGCAAGTATCATGCATTCAGGCAAAAGAGAAAGGTCTTACTTTATCAATCATTACAGAACAAAAATATATATTTTTACTATTGTTAATATTAATTTGATAAAATGTTTGGTCTTTTACATCAGATGGCCCAAAGACCACAGTGTCAGTCAGTCCCTCTGGTGAAATAGTGGAGGGCAGTTCAGTGACTCTGACCTGCAGCAGTGATGCCAACCCTCCTGTGCAGAGTTACACCTGGTGGTACAAGAAGAATGGAGGTGACTATCAGAGTATGACAGGACCACATCATGTCTTCAATCAAATCCAGTCATCTGACAGTGGAGAGTACTACTGTGAGGCCCAGAATGAGATGGGGACAGACTGGTCTAGGACCATAAACATGGATGTGAAATGTGAGTGAAGTACAGCTCAGTGTTTGAATGATAAGGTTGCAAAACAATTGTAATTAAATGCATAAGTCCTAAAGCATAACATCTCCAAATGTGTATTTATTAACGTTTTGTGTAAGTTAGAGTTTTAGATAGTTCGCTGATATTAACAGATCATTTATTTTGACATGACATATAATTTGTAAATATACTACTGTCGTAAATATACTACTGTCCTACCCCTCTGACAAATGCTCCTTTACCAGATGACCCAAAGAGCACCTCAGTGTCAGTAAGTCCCTCTGGTGAAATAGTGGAGGGCAGTTCAGTGACTCTGACCTGCAGCAGTGATGCCAACCCACCTGTGGATAAATACACCTGGTACAAGAAGAATGGAGCTTCACTGACAGGATCTGAAAAGACATACAATTTCACAACCATCAGCTCTGAGGACAGAGGAGAATACTACTGTGGGGCTGAGAATAAATATGGACATCTCAACTCTTCTTCTGTGTCTGTGGACGTTCAGTGTTAGTACACCTAACCTCATCTTTTGATCAGAGGATCACATTTAAATTCATATTTCAATCACAAGTAAAACACTATTTAAAACACTGTTGTAACATATTGTCCACCAGACGACCCAAAGAACACCTCAGTGTCAGTCAGTCCCTCTGGTGACATAGTGGAGGGCAGTTCAGTGACTCTGACCTGCAGCAGTGATGCCAACCCACCTGTGGACAAATACACCTGGTACTTTCAAAATAAGACTTTTCAAAATGGATTTGGACAGATGTACAACATAAGTAAGTTCAAGTCTAAGGACAATGGACATTACCACTGTGAGGCCTGGAATGGAAGAGGATCTATGAACTCTACAGCTCTGATGATCAGTTTACCAGGTGAACTTTCATCTTCAATACTTCAATACAAAATTACATTTAAATCTGATATTAATAATTATACTTTGGCTTATCATACTTTATTTTAGAATTATATATACTTTGAGATTAGATCAGTTAACAAATATTGTACTATTGTACTCATATCATCCATATTTTATTATAGGGAAACAGACCTCAGTTATGAATGCAGCTGTAGGAATCATAGTGGTTGTTCTGGTTCTCATCCTCTGTCTCTCTGGACTCATGTGGTTCAGGTGAGTGATCTTTTAAATATTATTTCACTGTAACACTTTTTTATGACTTTTTTTATAACTTAATTTGTTCATTGATTGATTCATTCTTTCAATAATAAATTCATTCATTCATTTATAAAACAGGAAGAAGGCCTCCAAATCCACCTCTGACACAAGACACACAGCAGACAACGGACAGGTGAGTCTGTTGGAATCAGAAGATGACTGTGATGACTGTGTATTCTTAGTGGGACTTTACACTCCTCATGTTGTCTGTCCTCTCACCCCATCAGGGAGACTCTAGTCCAGTGTATGACAACATCTCAGGCATGGCCATGAACCCTACTGCAGCACAGACAGCAGCCACAGATGACCAGGATGATGTTCACTACGCCAGCGTCCACTTTTCTCGCGCCAAATACGAGGAAGTGCCTCTGTACTCCAACGTCCAGCTGCCTCAACCACAGAAACAAGACGAAGACTTCCAATACGCTGCTGTGAAATTCAACCTCCCCAGTGCTGCCCCCAAGTGAGCATATTCTGCCATTACAACAACAGAGTCAATACTAGAAAATTGTGAATACACAGCATTAAAGGAGAAGTTTGCTTGTTTACAACAAAATCTGGATGTCCAGGACGCTGCTGCTGGTGGAGGGGGGAGGGCATTATCACCTTGGCTGCTGTAGGTTAATTCACCTCAGTCCCTCTACAAACACATAGCCTATTAGCTATACAGCTGTAATGTTATACACCTGAAAGGGAGGAAATATGGGAAATGATTCACACTGACACACTAATCACAGAAGAAAAATACGTATAACATTTTTAGAACTGTATTGTTTGCATGTTGATAGCGTTTTAATGTAGGGCGACAGGGAGGATAGGTCCTGTGGAGATGTTCCTATTGAAACAGATTTTTTTATGTTCCTAAATTGTTTGATTAGATTAGTACATATTTTCTCAGGGGACCCCATATGGGTCCGCGACCCCAAGTTTTGGAACCACTGTAAAAACCTCTCCCTCTGCTTGCATCCTCTCTCTCTGTCTCCTCTACTTCCACCTGCATTGCAGCCTGCCTCAGCCTCTCCACTAAGTACCACATCACTGTCTGTCTCAGTAGCCTACTCTCTGTAAAGGACTTAGTAGCGTATTTGTTGCTCCTGCTGAGGTAGGCTTCGTTTAACGTTAGCTTCTTACTTCATCCTTCTAGCTGGCTAAGTAATACTAACCAGAACCCTTCAATGTTACTGCAATAGAATAGAAGTCTCTGCTGCAGCTATCCCTCCAACCTGACTGACTGACATACAGCATGTATCTATAAGAGACTATTTAACAGCTGTGCACTCATTCTCTGAGAGGGATTTTTTGATTGGTGGATTTCTTTAGACAATACAGGACTGTTTTAAAAATTGCCTTTTGTCCCGCATCTGGCAAACTCACTGTTAGCAGAGAAACCTGCGGCCTGGGGTAGTTCGTTTCACGTCGCCCTCGGCCTGTGCCGCGAGAAGGGGAATTATTATCCTTCTGAGAAAATGGTGAATGTGCTGCTAAAAAGACAAATCAGGGAGGCAAATCCAGGGGATGCAGGAGAACATAACAAACAAACCACAGTTCATGATTCCATTCGTTCACAAAGAGGCAGGCGTGAATAGTCAGATCAAGAATATAAGCGTTCTGAGCTTTGACCAACGCTGGGAGCGATATTTAGATGTTGATCCGTAGTTCATTTTCTTTATTGTGTACAATATTTGTATTGGGCTATTATTATTAGTTTTAAATTAGAAAACAATTACGAGCTCCGAACCTCTGTGTTCTCATATGTAGTTACGGCCATATGCTCATTGGAGGAGTAGACAATGATGATGTCATCAGTAATGCATATTCTGCATTAAGGTCATTCATGCCTCAACAACAGAAACAGGATGAGGATGTGCAATAAGCTGCTGTGAAATGTAACCGCCTCATAGCTGCCACCCGGTGACCATATTCTGCACTAATGTCATTCATATGCTGCTGCTTTTTGTAGGAGATGTCATCAATAAGCAAAACAGTTGACCCCTAGTGGCCACTATTGATGTTATATCCTTAAACTATGAACCCAACAATGGAAATCTCAAGCCAATTACTATGACAATAATGAGGGAGTGATTTTTAGGAAGTTTTTTCTCACTGTATTCCAAATGGCACACTGTTCCCTATTTAGTGCACTCCTTTTGACCTGAGTTGGGATGCGGATTCTGTTTAATTTCTGTTTCTCTCTCTTCAGACATGTGGCGGCACAAGCAGCTGAGGAGGACCGCTCTGAGATCTACAATAGAATCAACAAACCCAGAACCAAGAAGACCTGAACACAACAAATTCAGAACCAAGAAGACCTGAACACAACAAACCCAGAACCAAGAAGACCTGAACACAAAAAGTTTAACAAAAACCTTGTACACTATATATACAAAAGTGGACACCCCTTCAAATTAGTGGATTCAGCTATCTCAGCCTCACCCGTTGCTGATAGGTGTATAAAATCGAGCACACAACCATTCAATCTCCATAAACAAACATTGGCAGTAGAATGGCCTTACTGAACGTGGCACCGTCATAGGATGCCACCTTTCCAACAAGTCAGTTTGTCAAATTTCTTCCCTGCTAAAGCTGCCCCGGTCAACTGTAAGTGCTGTTATTGTGAAGTGGAAATGTCTAGGAGCAACAACTGCTCAGCCGCAAAGCGGTAGGCCACACAGCGGTGAAGTGGTAGTGCAGAGCGCATAAAAATCGGCTGTCCTCTGTTGCAACACTCCCTACCAAGTTCCAAACTGCCTCTGGAAGCAACGCTAGCACAACAACTGTTCGTCGGGAGCTTCATGAAATGAGTTTCCATGGCCGAGCAGCCGCACACAAGCCTAAGATTACCATGTGCAATGCCAAGCTTCGGCTGGAGTGGTGTAAACCTCGCCACCATTGGACTCTGGAGACATTGACTCTGTTGCACACACACCATTGCACATTGACACATTGACTCTGGACCGGTACCCCCTGTATATAGCCCCCGCTATCGTTATTTACTGCTGCTCTTTAATTATTTGTTTTTCTTATCTCTTACTTTTTATTTGTATTTTTTTAGGTTTCTTAAAACTGCATTGTTGGTTAAGGGCTTGTAAGTAAGCATTTCACTGTATTCGGCGCATGTGACAAATAAAATTGGATTTGATTTGAGCAGTGGAAACACATTCTCTGGAGTGATGAATCCTTCTTCACCATCTGACAGTCTGATGGACGAATCTGTGTTTGGCGGATTCAAGGAGAACGCCTCCTACCCCAATGCATAGTGCCAACTTGGTGGAGGCAACATCTTGGGGAAGGCCCTTTCCTGTTTCAGCATGACAATGCCCCCGTGCACAAAGCGAGGTCCACACAGAAATAGTTTGTCGAGATCGATGTGGAAGAACTTGACTGGCCTGCACAGAGCCCTGAACTCAACCCAATCGAACGGCGACTGCGAGACAGGCCTAATCGCCCAACATCAGTGTCCAACCTCGCTAATGCTCTTGTGGCTGAATGGCAGCAAGTCCCCGCAGCAATGTTCCAACATCTAGTGAAAATCTTCCCAGAAAAGTGGAGGCTGTAATAGCAGCAAAGGGGTGACAAACTCCACATTAATACCCATGATTTTGGAATGAGATGTTTGACGAGCAGGTGTCCACATTCTTTTGGTGATGTACTGCGTATCTGGACCCGTATATTCAAACTAAGTGATATACACTGACCTTACAAAATGTTGAGTTGCACCCCCTTTTGCCCTCAGAACATCCTCAATTTGTCAGGACATGGACTCTACAAGGTGTCAAAAGGGATGCTGGCCCATGTTGACTCCAGTGCTTCCCACAGTTGTGTCAAGTTGGCTGGTAGTGGATCTTTACTCCGAATAGCTCGTTCCATCTCATCCTACAGATGCTCAATTGAATTAAGATCTGGTGACTGGCCAGGCTACTGCATTAAGCTGAATTCATTGTCAATTCACTGTCACTGGACAATCCTAGCCTTGTGGCATGGGGCATTATCCTGCTGAAAACATCTATCTGCAGATGGATACACTGGTGCCATGAAGGAATGCACCTGATGATGTTCAGATATCCTGTGGTATTCAAACATTGCTCCACTTTTATCAAGGGGCCCAATGTGTACCATGAAAACACATCCCACACCACCACCACCAGCCTGTAATGTTGACACGCGGCATGATGGCTTCATGTACTCATGTGGTTCTCTCCATACCCTAGTCCTCCCATCAGCGTGAAACAGCAGGAGCCAGGATTCATCAAACCCAGTAGTTCTTGACACACTCAAACCGGTGCGCCTGGCGCCTACTACCATACCCTGTTCAAATAAATATGTTGTCTTGCCCATTCACCCTCTGAATGCACACATACACAATCCGTGTCTCAATTGTTTCAAGGCAGAAAATCCTTCTTTAACCTGTTTCCTCCCCTTCATCTACAAGTAACATCAATAAGGGATCATTGCTTTCACCTGGATTCACGTGGTTAGTCTATGATTTGTACACTCAGTGTATACAGACATATGTTATTAAGCAATAAGGCCAGAGGCGGTGGGGTATATTGGCCAATTCACTGTACCATGGCTAATGACTCCTCTTAGGCAACGTGACATGAAGTGGAGTGCCTGGATACAGCCCTTAGTCGTGGTATATTGGTCATATACCACAAACCCCCGAGGTCCCTCAATGCTATTATAAACTGGTTACCAACATAAATAGAAAAGTAAACAAGTATACTTCCCGGTTTATAATAATATACGCCATCTAGCAGACACTTTTATCTAAAGTCATTCACTCAGTCATTACAGTCATGCGTACATAAATCCTTCATATGGTTAGTCCCAGCAGGAATGGAACCCCCAAGCCACGCTCTACCAACTGAGTCACACAGGACTACTCTATTCACACTCAGAGTAGGAGTGCTGATCTAGGGTCAGTTTTGACTTTTAGACTATGATGAATAAGAAAGGAGCATTGTAAATATTTGTAAAAGTATATATGTAATTTTTACAAATATTTTTGAAGTTACAGTAAACTCAGAATCTGACTTCAAGAACTTTTGACAAAACCTGTATACATCTGAATTAGGCAGCCTCGATGTCCAGTTCTATTTTATATAACTATATTTTGCTATATGTTATCTGTCATAAAGAATCATCAAACTTATGAGACTATCGCGTTTCAGTTAAGACTCAAATGCAGACTGTGTTGACGTAACAATGTTTACTACAGCAACAGGGGCAGGCAAACAACAGGTCAAGACAGGCAGAGGCCGATAATCCAGAGTAGTGGGGCAAGGGTACAGGACGGCAGGCAGGCTCAGGGTCAGGTCAGGCGGGCTCAGAGTCAGGACAGGCAAGGGTCAAAACCAGAAGAGCGAGAAAAAGAGAGACTGGGTAAAAGCAAGAGCTGAGACAAAACGTTGGTTGACTTGCCAAACAAGACAAACTGGCAACAGACAAACAGAGAACACCGGTATAAGTACCCAGGGGATAGTGGGGAAGATGAGCGACACCTGGAGGGGGGTGGAGACAAGCACAAGGACAGGTGAAACAGATCAGGGAGTGACAGAGACTATATATGAAGTCTAACAACAATAGTTATTCTATCTGTTCTATTATATTGTATTACTTCATATGGTATTGTCAATTTGCAAGAATTAAAAAAATATATTTTTCTGACAAAGTTATGGCACATATTTGCCTCAACGTCCAGGAAAGAGTTCTGCTTGATGCAACGTTTCTTATTGCTTTAAAAATAATAATGTGTGAAGTGGGACATTTATTGTAATAAACGTATAAGATTACACTTAATTGTCACTGTTTTCACATTGTTTTAACAGTGTATTTAGTGGAGAGAAAATGAAAAGCTTTCAACATCCCACCTCTTGTAATGTGCAGTACATACAGTAACTACAAATAATACATTTACATTGGTTTGTAGAGCAACAGTGGTTTATTCACCTTCATCATCATCAGTACAAAATATAGACAGACACTTTCAGAAGGAGCAATGTCCTGTTACATGAAATATTATTTATTACCATTTTAAAACACATGATGCAGACACAATATGACATCATGGATGTTTGGAGTGTTGAAGGTAGTTCCATCAACAAGAGCATTCCACAACACAGAAAGATGGAACATACCGGAATGTTCAATGATTGATAATATTACATCTCACAGTTAACAAGTTCAGATTAAAGCCTTTGTCCTTAGATGAATATCCACCATTTTGTCCAACTAGTAGTTAGAGAATAGAATACATCATTGTTTAGTGAGAATGTGATGTCATATGTTTCTTGACCCCCTAACTAGTGTCAAACTTTCCCAAGTAGGAAGAGAGGGGTTAGGGGTGGATGGGAGAGTGGAGATCCAATGGAGAGGCATCGTTTACCCCCCTGACAGCCCCATTGAGTCTGTTTTTGGGAGAGAGCATGGGGCGGGGGCAGTGGGGGTAAATATGGGTGTCCCTTCTGATAGGCCACACCCACAGGAAGTGTCACCATATGACTTTGTCGAATAGATGCATCGACTGCATGATGTTCTCATCCTGGACGGGAGGCAGGAAGGGACAAAAAGCGCAACGGATAAGAAGCAGATGGAGAGAAGTTTTCATTATATTTCTATGTATCTCTTTCCTCCTAGAAACCCTGTTGTATAAGAACCAAAGTGAACCGGAGGGCCTTGTTGTGGTCACAATAAAACCCTTTGTCAGACGTCCCTGTGGTCCTTCACACAGTCCTGAGTCAGTACATAGGGATTAGTAGAGGTCACACAGTCATACCATGCCCATAGGGCTCTGGTCAAAGGTAGTGCACTATATAGGGATTAGGGTGTCATTTGGGATGCAGCCCATGTAACAGAATAATGGTGGCATGTTGTATTACTACAAACATGTGTGTTTGTGTGGTTAAATGTGACTTTGTCAAGTAGCCAGTGTTGTGTTTCACCATTCTATCTGATTCATTTCCAGTTTGTAATGTTGTTATTTGTCCAACATTATTGAGGACATTATTATTAGGATGGTGCAGTAATGTTGACATGCCAGTAGGGAGAACTCTAGTCTAGAACACTGGAACCTTTAGCAGCACTTTGTTGCAGCTGATGAGGAGTGTAAATTGAATGGGTTTGTACAATAGAATGAAAATCTAATCAAAAGGTTACAGTGAAATGCTTACTTACAAGCCCATGGAACTTACCAGCTGTCAGCAGCATACCACCTGTCAGCAGCATACCACCCTGCATCCCACTGCTGGCTTGCCTCTGAAGCTAAGCAAGGTTCACCCTGGTCAGTCCCTGAATGGGAGACCAGATGCTACTGGAAGTGGTGTTGAAGGGTCAGTAGGAGGCACTCTTTCCTCAGATCAAAAATATGATATGCCCCAGGGCAGTGATTGGGGACATTGCTCTATGTAGGGTGCTGTCTTTCGGATGGGACATTAAATGGGTGTTCTGACTCTCTGTGGTCACTGAAGATTGGGGTTCTGAGAATAAAACAGCTTCAGAACAATCAATCTATGTGTTTACAGATCTGTTCAATAAGTGATTGATGATGATGATAATGATGATGATTGGAAGTTTACATACACCTTAGCCAAATACATTTAAACTCAGATTTTCACAATTCCTGACATTTAATCAGAGTAAAAATTCCCTGTCTTAGGTCAGTTAGTATCACCACTTTATTTTAAGAATGTGAAATTGTCACGCCCTTAGGCGTGGTTAGGTCAGGGTGTGACATGGGGTGGGCATTCTATGTTTTGTATGTCTATGTTGTTTTTTCTTTTATTGGCCGAGTATGGTTTCCAATCAGAGGCAGCTATCATTCCTTGTCTCTGATTGGGAATCATACTTAGGCAGCCCTTTCTCCCACAGTCAGTTGTGGGATCTTGTCTTTGTGTTACATGTGTTTGCATGCATAGCTTGTCATTCGTTGTAATGTTTATTGTTTTAGCTGGTTCACATTTAAAATAAAGTATGATGAACCCAACTCATGCTGCGCCTTGGTCTCCTCCTAACGACGAATGTCACAGAAATGTCAGAATAATAGTAGAGAGAATGATTTATTTCAGCTTTTATTTTTTTTTCATCACATTCCCAATGGGTCAGAAGTTTACATACACTCAATTAGTATTTGGTAGCATTGCCTTTAAATTGTTTAACTTGGGTCAAACGTTTTGGGTAGCCTTCCACAAGCTTGGGTGAAGTTGGGTGAATTTTGGCCCATTCCTCCTGACAGAGCCTCCTTGCTCGCACACACTTTTTAGTTCTGCCCACACGTTTTCTATAGGATTGAGGTCAGGGCTTTGGGATAGCCACTCCAATACCTTGACTTTGTTGTCCTTAAGCCATTTTGCCACAACTTTGGAAGTATGCTTGGGGTCATTGTTCATTTGGAAGACCCATTTGCGACCAAGCTTTAACTTCCTGACTGATGTCTTGAGCTGTTGCTTCAATATATCCACATAATTTCCCCTCATGATGCCATCTATTTTGTGAAGTGCACCAGCCCCTCCTGCAGCAAGGCACCCCCACAACATGATGCTGCCACCCCCGTGCTTCACGGTTGGGATGGTGTTCTTCGGCTTGCAAGCCTCACCCTTTTTCCTCCAAACATAATGGTCATTATGACCAAACAGTTCTATTTTTGTTTCATCAGACCAGAGGACATTTCTCCAAAAGGTAAGATCTTTGTCCCCATGTGAAGTTGTAAGCCGTAGTCTGGCTTTTTTATGGCGGTTTTGGAGCAGTGGCTTCTTCCTTGCTGAGCAGCCTTTTAGGTTATGTCGATATAGGACTCGCTTTACTGTGGATATAGATACTTTTGTACCTGTTTCCTCCAGCATCTTCACAAGGTCCTTTGCTGTTGTTCTGGGATTGATTTGCAGTTTTCGCACCAAAGTACGTTCATCTCTCCTTCCTGACGGCTGTGTGGTCCCATGGTGTTTAAACTTGCGTACTATTGTTTGTACAGATGAACGTGGTACCTTCAGGCATTTGGAAATTGCTCCCAAGGATGAACCAGACTTGTGGAGGTCTACAATTATTTTTCTGAGGTCTTGACTGATTTCTTTTGATTTTCCCATGAAGTCAAGCAAAGAGGCACTGAGTTTAAAGGTAGGCCTTGAAATACATCCACAGATACACCTCTAATTGACTGAAATTATGTCAATTAGCCTATCAGAAACTTCTAAAGCCATGACATCATTTTCTGGAATTTTCCAAGCTGTTTAAAGGCACAGTCAACTTAGTGTATGTAAACTTCTGACCCACTGGAATTGAGATACAATGGGTTATAAGTGAAATAATATGTCTGTAAACAATTGTTGGAAAAATTGCTTGTGTACTGCACAAAGTAGATGTCCTAACCAACTTGACAAAACTATAGTTTGTTAACAAGATATTTATGCAGTGGTTGAAAAATGAGTTTTAATGACTCCAACCTAAGTGTATGTAAACTTCCGACTTCAACTGTATTAGGAAACTATTTTTGCATCATACAGCATGTCAGCTTAACCCTTGTGTAGTCTTAACATTCTGTATACTCCCCTTGTCCTAAGGGTAAAAATGACCCGCCTTCACTAAACCCCTAAAATAAAGTAGATGAATTGAAATTTGAACCCCAAATCTATTTTGCATGAAGAAACAACCTGTCATTCATCACAAACGTTGTCTATATATGGGTTTTCCCTCTTCACAATGCAGAAAGACTGCATTTAATCAGTGGACACCATTCGTTTTTATTACAACACACCTGCCATAATTGTTTTCTTTCCTAAAGTAGAGGTTTAATATTATTATTATTATTGCTAAAGGTAATGCATAGGTGTAAACTGATTTTCTTTTTGCAAGAGATAGCACTTGTTTAACCTAAGAAAGTAGCAGAAACATGCAGAAAGTAGTTTTGAATGCATTTTATTGAAGGGAGACAATACCAATCTTGAACCTTTTTGGCAACATAGTGATATATTCTTATAGACTGTACAATGAGGAATTCAACTACAAAATACTCGTCTTCTCCCCTTTTTTTAACCATTATACACCTTGTGGGTGGGGGCAAACAAAAACATTAAATAATAATAAAATAAGATATTAGATACAAAACAAAAATGTGAAGAACATAAATCAATCAACTCTAATTAGCACGTCGGACAGTATGCAAGTGTGTGTGCATGGACTTTGCAGATGTATTTCTCACCTGTGCAGCACATAGTATTTGTTTTACACTCCTTCTTTGGAGGGCAGAATTTGCATCTCCTCCTCTTGCCTAACCCAACTGTAGCCTAAGGTGGATCAGGACAAAATACAGCCCCCTGAACAGCTTTCACTAGTGCTGCAGATGCTGCTGTGCGGGGGAGGCGCTCCCTTATTTGAATGTGTGGGGTTACAAGTGCCTTTCCCAGCTGCTCCAGGAACACCCTCCTCTTGTTCCGCTTATCAGGCATCCAGGTAGGGTTGATCTTGTTCCACATCATGAAGGCATTGTATGAGGACACATCAATGATGTTATGGAAGATGACCAGGGGCCAGCGGGCAGTCATCCTCCTGCAGCTGTAAGTTCCAATCACCTTGTCCAGGTTGTCCATACCTCCTTTGTTGTGGTTGTAGTCCAGGATGATGGCTGGCTTCCTGTCCTCACGATCACTGATCTCAGCCGTTTTGTGCAGTGTGCTCAGGAGGACCACATTCTTGTTCCTCTTTGGGAAGTAAGAAACTACAGTGGTGGTGGGGGTGAAGGCAAACTTTGATGAGAAGGCCTCTCTCTCCCTTGTTGCGAGGAGTGCAGAAGCCAGCTCAGGCTTGTTCTTTCTAACTGTGCCAACCATGGTGATCTTCCTCTTCAGGAGCTGCTGGCTGAGTTCATAAGAGGTGAAGAAATTGTCACACGTGACATTGTGCCCCCTCAGTCCATCTGTCACATCAAGCACAACCCGCATCCCCTGGATCTTCTCCGGGCCTCCACTAGTCGGCTTCCCAGTGTAGCCTTCCCTGTAGCTCAGTTGTTAGAGCATGGTGTTTGCAACACCAGGGTTGTGGGATTGATTCCCACGGGGGGCCAGCACAGGAAAAAAAAATGTATGAAATTGTATGAAATGTATGCATTCACTACTGTAAGTCGCTCTGGATAAGAGCGTCTGCTAAATGACTAAAATGTAAATGTAGACTTGCGTCTTCCAAGCGCAGCTGGATATATTGATGCTGTTACTTTGCTGGCTTCCTGGGCATATACTGCCGGAAAGGACAGCGACCTTTTGACAAAAGAGATTACTATCAGTAAGTAGTATCAGTGTCACAGAAAACAATCGCATAAATCAATGATATTACAGCAATAGATAATAAAATTAATTACATTACAGATATGAAAATAAAAATGTGCCTCTGAATGGAACCAGTTGCTCATCCACTGTTACTTCAGGCCCAGGGTTGTAGAGGTATGGCAGACGCTTCACCCGCATCTCCCAGACTTCTCTTATGACCGCCAGTTTGTCTTTCACACATCTTGCATGTCTTGACTCACGGTTATCAAATTGTACCATTCTTGAGAATGTGTGAAAGAATTTCAGTGGTGTCGTGGCATGGAAAATCGACCTTCCACTCTCTGCATCCCAGAGACTACATGTTGCTTCGCCTCGGGACCTATACACACCCGCTAAGACTAGCAGCCCTATGTAGGCACGCAGGTCAATCTCAACCATCCTTTTCCAGTTGTCTCCATATTTACGGAAACCCTCAAAATTTGTCATCTCCAGGATGATTTTTCTGATGGCTGGTGTGATGAACATGTAGAATGTTGAGGCGATGTCCTGGGCATGGGCAACTGCATGTCTTGTGGGCTCTGGTGTCATCCTTATGACATGTTGTGCTGCCATCCTGCCCTGGTTGTCATATGGTGACAAGGACCATGTTATTTTGCTGTTCTTTGACAAAAATGTCTCTCGTTCAGCTTGGGGGATTTCTTCTTCATCTGAAGATAATGCATTGTGCTCTGGGTTGTATTGTTCCCCATCTTCTTCAGATACCTCCTCCTCTTCTAAATCATTGTTCTCTTGTTCCTCCTGGACATCTGAAAAAATCGGACTACGACCTGTTGGGCACTGAAACGTGCACTCATGGCTTCAGCAAAGAGAGAACTGGGGGGACTGTCATCTGCAGCACCTTTATAGACTCTGACTGCATTCCCCATTAGTAAACAATGCTTTCAAGAACTGTTTATTTTGTCTGAAATAGTTTTTATTTTGTCTGTGAACTTGAGTCATGTGTGTGGTCGTGGAGGGGAGATGCTGCACATGCACAACAAAGTTTTGTCTGAGTTCAATCAGTAGCACACATATTCTCAATTTCTCATTGTGTTTGTGTGAGTGTGTTTCATTTTAAACATTTTATTTCACCTTTAACCAGGTAGGCCAGTTGAGAACAAGTTCTCATTTACAACTGCGACCTGGCCAAGATTAAGCAAAGCAGTTCGACAAAAACAACAACACAGAGTTACACATAAACAAATGTACAGTCAATAACACAATAGAAAAATGTACAGTGTCTGAAATTGTTTTTATGTGTGTGTGTTTGTTTGTCTTTGTGGTGTGTTAATGATTTTATAACTGCCGGGTCAAAAATTACCCTAAGACAGTCTTTGTACTCTGGTGGTGTACAGCTTTCATGGAAATATGAACAGAGGTGATGTTTCACTTTTTCTAATGTTGGGGTCACTAGGAAAAGTCATACAATTTCAAGTTGAAAAAATATAATTTAGGAAGTTTCCTCTGCTGTTAAACAGTGGCAGGTCATTTTCTACCCTAGGAAAGGGGGGCAGTATTGAGTAGCTTGGATGAACAACATGCCAAAGTAAAATGCCTGCTACTCAGGCACAAAAGCTAGAATATGCATATAATTAGTAGATATGGATAGAAAACACTCTGAAGTTTCTAAAACAGAACAGAACAGAACATTATGATATACTGGTAATACTACACTTACAGAACATTATGATATACTGGTAATACTACACTTACAGAACATTATGATATGCTGTAACTACTTTATCTCTAGTAGTAGGTGGAAATAATGAGGGTTGTTCTTTTATGTTTTTATTCTCTCTTCATTCAGACCTGCAGGTGAAGATGATTCCTGCTACAGAGGGACAGAAGGATCATTTGTTACACTGACCTGTAGCACCACCTGTACTATGACTGAAATCCCCAACCCCACCTTCATCTGGTACAAGAATGGAGAAGACCTATTTTCTGACTCCTCTCCCCAGTATCACTACTCAGTCAGTAGAGGAGGTTCTGACAGCTACTCCTGTGCCTTAAGAGGCCATGACAAACTCAGCTCTTCCAAAGTCACAGTGGTTGAGTGTGGTGATTTACCTCCAGACCTTTCCTCTCTTATGGTAAACAGACTTGATATTTTCAGTCAATTCAGAGTGCTAATTTATAAGTAACTATAGCTCATTACCATATAACATGTTAGTACTGAAGACTAATGAGAATCATACAAATCCGCTAATATCATCACCATCCTCACCACCATCATCATCACCATCAACATTATCATCATCATGTGCTTCATCATTTGTTCCAGATACTTCTTCTCTGAGCTGCTTGAGTGTGACCTACACCAGTAGAAGCATCTGTTCCTTGATCCCATAAGTGGACCTGCCTTGCACTACCATATATCCCACAGGTTAGACTGTTATCTTTAAGTCATGTTGAGTAATATTGTCAACTACAGAAGGAAAACATTAAGTGTGTTTTTATTTGTTCTCATTCAGACCTGCAGGTGAAGGTGACTCCTGACACAGAGGCAGGGAAGAGGTGTCGTGGACGAATCAGAATTAGTTGGGTAACATAGATAATTAAGATGTTTTATTAGTATAATATGCTTATTTGAGGTACTTGTCATTAGAAAGTGTCCATTGGACTCTGGTGTCTTTTCAGTTACACATTTCCCTTTTCTGGGGCTCAGACACTGTGGGCCCAGAGAGGGGAAGAGGTCAGACTTGTCTTTTACTTGTCTCTGTTGCTCTGCAGAATATCAGCAAGAGAGGAGGACAGAATGAAATATTGTCTTCATATGTGAATGTCTCTTCACCTATGCTTAAACCATGTGAAGGGATGGCGTGATTACTGGGGAACCAATGACTTGTCTCCACAATGTCTGTGAGCAAGTCACACCCTCCTTTTCCTTATTGTGGGGAGGTTTATGGCAGTGTCTGGGACCATGGTCTCTTAGATCTCACACTTATCCTGTGATAATATATGGCCTAGAGGCTCACTCCCCCAAGTGTGCCTGTCCAGGAGTAGGGTCAAGAGGGGGTTTGCTTAAGATGGGAGTATCTAGAGTTGACAATTGATATATGCCATTGGATGAAATAGTTCTGTTCAATACCGTACCAGGGAGGGACGGTTCTAAGGAGACCAGATACTGGGCTATTCAATGAACCCTGTTGACATAGCAGTTACTGTCTGATGTGTTTTATTGATATCTGTCATACAAAACGTAACCTTTGTGAACTGTTACTAAGTATCTGTGGTTTGTCAATGTACGTTGAAGGGGCTGTATCGTTGCTATAAAAGATCCCTGAGCCATTCTGTAAGCACCTCATTAAATGATTAATTCGAGAGAATGCATTGGTGGGGTCAAGAACTTTTGCAAAAGTATCTTAACTATTAAAGATGTAGTTTTAACTCGGACTGGTGTGTTTGTAAATCCTCATTTGGTAATGCGGAAATTAGCCACCACAGAGGACTCTGACCTGTAGCACCACCTGTACTCTGACTGGTAACCCCACCTACATCTGGTACAGGAATGGACAGTCTCTTCCTCTGTCCACTTCCCAACAACACTCTGTCTGGAGATCTGAAACAGAGAGTACCTCCTGTGCTGTAGAAGGCCATGAGGATCTCCACTCTCCAGCAGTGTGTGAGTCTGGATTCTATTGGGTTAATTTGTAGCTAACCTTTCTTTTTAAGAAAGTAAGGCAATTTGCTAACTTCAAGGGATGTGTGATGTATTTTCAGCTGCTCAGGGTCACAACTGCTGGAGTGTGACTTACACCAAGAGGAGAATCTGTGTCTTGAAGGCCTCCACTGTGAACATATCCTGCTCTTACACTCATCCCACTAGTTATATAGAACAAGGTTCATTCTGGTTTACACAGAAACACCCTGTAGATCTCAGTTCATATCCAGAGTATGCAGGTCGTGTGGAGTACAATAGGAACACAGAGAACCACCACACCATGACAATAACAGACCTGACAGAGAAGGACTCGGCTGAATACAAATTCAGATTACTAACAACAGATGAGGGGAGTTTTTCTGGACTTCCTGGTGTGATGTTGACTGTCACAGGTAATACTCCACCTACAGTTATTACTGTAATAGGAGAAGTCTAATCACATGACAAGCCTGTCTGGAGTCAAATATGACTGATGTTTCCTCTTAGATATCCTGTTGGAGATGGATCCTACGTCTGTGTCAGAGGGGGAGAGAGTCACACTGAGATGTAGAACCAAATGTACAGTCGGTCTCAACCCCACCTACATCTGGTACAAGAACAGACAACGTCTGACCAACCCAATCACCAGTTATAACAGTCTGATCCTAGACCCAGTCACCAGTTATAACAGCCTGATCCTAGACCCAGTCACCAGTTATAACAGCCTGATCCTAGACCCAGTCAGCAGTTATAACAGCCTGATCCTAGACCCAGTCACCAGTTATAACAGCCTGATCCTAGACACAGTCAGCAGTTATAACAGTCTGATCCTAGACCCAGTCACCAGTTATAACAGCCTGATCCTAGACCCAGTCAGCAGTTATAACAGCCTGATCCTAGACCCAGTCACCAGTTATAACAGCCTGATCCTAGACCCAGTCAGCAGTGAGGATGCAGGGAACTACTCTTGTGCTGTAGAAGGCTTTGAGAGAATCCTCTCTCCAGAAGATACTCTCACTGTCAGATGTGAGTACATGGGGTGTTGATATATCTACAGTGAAAGTCATTGATTTCATCTCTCTAATACATGGTTCTACATGTCAGTGTAATATACTAATCTATACTAATTTACATCATCTCTTGGTGCCTTAAATGTTATATGAGTTGTTATTTTTTCTGTCATCTTCAACACCAGATGGTCCAAGGAACACCTCAGTGTCAGTCAGACCCTCTGGTGAAATAGTGGAGGGCAGTTCAGTGACTCTGACCTGCAGCAGTGATGCCAACCCACCTGTGTACAAATACACCTGGTACAAGAAGAATGTAGCCTCACCAAAAGCATCAGGACAGAGTTACAGCATCACTAACATCATCTCTGAGGACAGAGGAGAATATTACTGTGAGGCCCAGAATGGAAGAGGATCTATGAACTCTACAGCTCTGATGATCATTTTAGCAGGTAAAGTTCCATCTTGAATACTTCAATATAAAACTACATGTTTCAATCGAATGTTAATCATTGTGTTTTGACTGATTACACTTCGGTTTATAATTGTGTTGGTTTATGATGTCACAAGTATTATATTATCCCAAAGTATTAACATGTATTGTGTTAATAATCTGTATTATGTTAGTTTTTAGATTACAGGAACATGCCATGTACTCATATCATCCATTTTATATTATAGGGAAACAGACCTCAGTTATGACTGCAGCTGTAGGAATCATAGTGGTTCTGGTTCTCATCCTCTGTCTCTCTGGCTTTATGTGGTTCAGGTGAGTGAGAATGCATATTTGTCACATAATTTCACATTAGTCATTGTAAATAAGAATTTGTTCTTAACTGACTTGCCTAGTTAAATGAAGGTTAAATAAAAATAAATAAAAGTAATTTCGTTGATAGATTTTTTTCTTCATACATTCATTCATGTGTAAAACAGGACGCAGGCCTCCACATCCACCTCTGACACAAGAGACACAGCAGATGATGGACAGATGAGTCTGTTGGAATCAGAAGATGACTGTGATGACTGTGTAAGCCTTGTGGAACATTTCTACTCCTCATGTTGTCTGTCCTCTCCCTCCATCAGGGAGACTCTAGTCCAGTGTATGACAACATCTCAGGCATGGCCATGACCCCTACTGCAGCACAGACAGCTGACACAGACGACCAGGATGACATTCACTATGCCAGCGTCCACTTCTCTCATTCCAAAAACCAGGAAGTGCCTCTGTACTCCACTGTCCAAGTGCCTCAGCCCCAGAAAGAGGATGAGGATGTCCAGTACTCTGCTCTGAAATTCAACCTCCCCAGTGCTGCCACCCGGTGAGCATATTCTGTCAATAGAACAGTCAATTGTGAACACATTCTGAGCACACAACATTAAAGGAGAAGTTTGCTTGATTACAACCAAACACACTAATCAGCGATGAAACAAAAATGTGTGACATTTTTAGAACTGTATTGTTTGCATGTTGATAGCATTTTAATGTAGCACTATAGGGAAGATAGGTGCTGTGTAGATGTTTATATTGAAATATATCTTATTTTTATGTTCCATAATTGTTTGATTAGATTAGTATAGATTTTCTCAGGGGAGCCCACATGGGGGCCTGACCCCAAGTTTGGGAACCACTGTAAACTGATTCCAATATCTTTTTCCCAAAATGTTGTATTTCTGAAGTAGGCAACCTCAAGGTCCAGTTATATTTTATATATTCTATATGTTTTTATGTTATATTTCTGAAACAATCATCAGACTTATGAGACTATATGCTGTATGAAAGCAAAGAACAAGAAAGTAATTCTATCTGTTTCTATTATATTGTATTACTTCATATGGTACTGTTAGATGATACACATAGTATAAGTTTGGTATATTTTTTAGTTTTTATGTCCAGGAAAGTGATGGCATTCCATTCCAGAACACTGAGGGACGGAACATTACGGAATGTTCAATCGTTGATAATAATACATCTCACAGTTAAAACTTTTTAGGGCTAGGGGGCAGTATTCGGAAGTTCGGATGACTGATATGCCCAAAGATATGACTGATATGCCCAAAGTAAACTGACTGTTACTCAGGCCCAGAAGCTAGGATACGCATATAATGGTAGCATTGGATAGAAAACACTCTGAAGTTTCTAAAACTGTTAAAACAATGTCTGGGAGTATAACGGAACTGATATGGCAGGCAAAAACCCGAGGAGAATCCATCCGTAAAAAAAATTATTTGAGGTCACAGGCCATTCCAATGCTTGCCTATGGGATATTCAAAAGAAATCCTCCCAGATTACAGTTCCTATGGCTTCCACTAGATTTCAACTGTCTTTAGAAAGGGTTTCAGGCTTGTTTTTTTAAATGAAGAAGTAGTTGTAGTTTTTCAGTGTCCCTCAGTAGGACTCGTCTTGTGGCGCGCATGAATGAGGGCGCACACTTCGTTATTTATCTCCGGTATTGAACATACTACATTCCGTCTAAAATGTTATAGTTTATTTACATATTAGGGTACCTGAGGATTGATTGGAAACGTTGTTTGACTTGTTTGGACGAAGTTTACCGGTAACCTTTGGGATTCTTTTGTCTGCATGTTGAGCGAGTGGAACAGGTGGATTTCTGCATCAAACGCGCCAACTAAACTGACTTTTTTGGGATATAAAGAAGGACTTTTTCGAACAAAACGACCATTTGTTGTGTAGCTGGGACCCTTGGGATTGCAAACAGAGGAAGATCTTCAAAGGTAAGTGATTTATTTTATTGCTATTTCTGATTTTTGTGACGCCTCCGCTGGTTTGAAAAATGTTGTGTATGTGGGGCGCTGACCTCAGATAATTGCATGGTATGCTTTCGCCGTAAAGCCTTTTTGAAATCTGACAATGCGGTTGGATTAACAAGAAGGTAAGCTTAAGAACGATGTATAACACTTGTATTTTCATGAATGTTTAATATTACGATTTTTGTATTTAGAATTTCGCGCTCTGCAATTTCACCGGATGTTGTCGAGCCCAAAGAGGTTTTAACAAGATCAGACCAAGTAGTGAGATTATTGCCGTGATTTAAAGCCTTTTGTCCTTAGAAGAATAACAGTCCATGATTTTGTCGAACTAGTAGTTAGAGAATAGATTACATCATTGTTTAGTGAGAATGTGATGTCATATAGAATGAGTGCTATGGTCTCCAACATGGTGTGGCTCTTGACTCCCTAACTGTTTACTGACCTTCCCAGGTAGGTGTCTCTCTTTGGGGACATAGAGGGTTAGAAGGGAGACTGAAGATCCCATGTAGAGGTACCTTTTATCATACTCATACCCAAATAATGTTAATTTATTTTATTTAACCTTTATTTTAACATGGAGTACATATTGAGAACTAGGTCTCTTTTTCAAATGTGCCCTGTATAATACAACATAAATATTCACATTACACACTATATACAGTACCAGTCAAAAGTTTGGATACACCGACTCATTCCAGGGTTTTTCTATTTGTACTAGTTTTACATTGTTGAATAATAGTGAAGACATCAAAACTATGAAATAACACATATGGAATCATGTAGTAACCAAAAAAGTGTTAAACAAATCAAAATATACTTAATATTTGAGATTCTTTAAAGTAGCCACCCATCAAACGCTGTGTGTATCAAGAATGGTCCACCACCCAAAGGACATCCAGCCAACTTGACAACTGTGGGAAGCAAGGGGCCACAGGAATGCTCCCTGTGGAATGCTTTCGGGCACCTTGTAAGTCCATGCCCTGACAAATAGAGGCTGTTCTGAGGGCAAAAGTGGGGGGTGCAACTCATTATTAGGAAGGTGTCCTTAATGTTTTGTACACTCAGTGTATATTCACAACATGACCAAAAGTATGTGGACACCTGCTCACAGAACATTTCATTCCAAAATCATGGGCATTAACATGGAGTTGGTCACCACTTTGCTGCTATAACCACCTCCAATCTTCTGGGAAGGATTTCCACTAGATGCTGGAACATTTCTGCATGGACTTGCTTTCATTCAGCCACAACAGCATTAGTGAGGTTGGTGACTGATGTTGAGCGATAAGGCCTGGTGAAGCGTGATTCACCCCTCCAGAGAACGTGATTCCACCACTCCAGCTGACGCTTAATTTGTGTGTTTGTATTTTACATGGTATTGAGAGTTTTTCTGTCTTTCTCTCTCTCTCTCTCTCTCTCTCTCTCTCTCAATCTCTCTCTCCCTCACTCTCTCTCTCTCTCTCTCAATCTCTCTCTCTCCCTCACTCTCTCTCTCTCGCTCTCTCTCTCTCTCTCTCTCAATCTCTCTCTCTCCCTCACTCTCAATCTCTCTCCACAGAGTGTCCACACTGACCCTAACAGTGACAAGTGCACAGCTCTGAACATGAGGACCAGGTCAACAGAGTACGACATTTTACAACAGAGTACAATATTTTTGTTTGTGAGTGTGTTTGTGTTTTATATAGTATTTAACTGTGTTTTGAGAAACTGTGTCTCATTGTGTCTCAATGTGCTAATATGTTTCCTTTTATTTCAGAGTGGGAGGGACTCCCCCAGTGATACAGACCCTCAGGGAGACGCTCAACCCTCCAATTATGAGAACTGAAGAGAACCTGGAATGAACAAAACCACCACAGAGCCTGGACTGAAGATAACCAAAACAGAACCTGGACTGAAGATAACCACCACAGAACCTGGACTGAAGAGAACCAAAACAGAACCTGGACTGAAGAGAACCACCACAGAACCTGGACTGAAGAGAACCAAAACAGAACCTGGACTGAAGAGAACCAAAACAGAACCTGGACTGAAGAGAACCACCACAGAACCTGGACTGAAGAAAACCAAAACAGAACCTGGACTGAAGAAAACCACCACAGAACCTGGACTGAAGAGAACCAAAACAGAACCTGGACTGAAGAAAACCACCACAGAACCTGGACTGAAGAGAACCAGAATAGAACTTGGACTGAAGAGCTACAGCATCAAACCAAAGCTAGGCCTCACACCTCTATTCTCATATTATATTGCTATCATATTGTTATCATATCCAGAATGTTTTCCATAGCTTTAACTTTTGAGTAAATTTGGAGTTGAATTCTCTTTCCTTGTAATGATAATTATGTATATTGATGATAAATAGGATAGTTTATGCTTCTGCTCTTTTTCTGTGGGGTTTTGCCATTTAGAGATTTTTTTATTACTTAATGCACTTTTCTCAGTGACTAATATTGATAACATTGATAACAGCTTTTTAATGTGTAAAGTCTCAGACCAAGTTTATCTTGATGTGTTGAAATTATGTACTTTGTATTGCTGTCAGACATTATTGAGCAATGGCATTAATGAGAAGGAATATTAATACCATAATCACACTTCTTTTACATAAAATGATGAATTTCTACCTACTTTAGATAAAGTATGATTCAGTGTAATTTATGCATCATGTTGTTAATAAGCTCAAAGTTTTAGACAATTCATACGAAACGTTTTACTTTTAAAAACTGTTATGGCTTGATCCCGTTAGCGGGATCGATATGACGACAGCCAGTGAAAGTGCAGGGCGGTAAATTCAAAACCAAAAAAATCACATAATTAAAATTCCTCAAACATACAGGTATTACACACCATTTTAAAGCTTTACTTCTTGTTTATCCAGCCACAGTGTCTGATTTCAAAAAGGCTTTACGGCGAAAGCAAAACATATGATTATGTTAGGTCAGCGCCAACACACACAAAAACACAGCCATTTTCCAGCCAAAGAGAGGAGTCACAAAAAGTAGAAATAGAGGGAAAATGAATCACTAACCTTCGATGATCTTCATCAGATGACACTCATAGGACTTCATGTTACACAATACATGTATGTTTTGTTTGATAAAGTTCATATTTATATCCAAAAATCTCAGTTTACATTGCCGCGTTATGTTCAGTAATCTTTTGCCTCCAAAAACATCCGGTGATTTTGCAGAGAGCCACATCAATTTACAGAAATACTCATCATAAATGTTCATGAAAATACAAGTGTTATACATGGAACTTTAGATAAACTTCTCCTTAATGCAACCGCTGTGACAGATTTCAAAAAAGCTTCACCGAAAAAGCAATAATCTGATTACGGTGCTCAGACACAAAAACATGCCATACAATATATCCACCATGTTGGAGTCACTCAATAGTCAGAAATAGCATTATAAAGATTCACTTACCTTTGATGATCTTCATCAGAATGCACTCCCAAGAATCCCAGGTCCACAAAAAAATGTTTGTTTTGTTCGATAAAGTCCATCCTTTATGTCCAAATACCTTCTTTTTGTTCGCGCCTTCAGTTCACAAATCCAAATTCAGGACGCGCATGTCAGACGAAAACAAAAAAATTTCCATTACAGTTCGTAGAAACATGTCAAACGATGTATAGAATCAATCTTTAGGATGTTTTTATCGCAAATCCGCAACAAAGTTTCAACCGGAGAAATCCTTTGTCTTCAGAAATGCAATGGAACTGAGGTACCTCTCCTGTGAAAGTGCATGCCTCAGGCTCATGCCCTGCTAGCAGTGTTCTGACTCCAGTAGCTCTTATTTATCATCACTTTACAGTAGAAGCCTCAAACAAGGTTCTAAAGACTGTTGACATCTAGTGGAAGCCTTAGGAAGTGCACAATGACCCCACAGACACTGTAGTTTGAATAGGGAATTAATTGAAGTCCTACAGACCACTTCCTGTTTGGATTTTTTCTCAGGTTTTTGCCTGCCGTATGAGTTCTGTTATACTCACAGACATCATTCAAACAGTTTTAGAAACTTCAGAGTGTTTTCTATCCAAATCTACTAATAATATGCATATCAAATCAAATCAAATCAAATGTATTTATATAGCCCTTCTTACATCACATCAGCTGATATCACAAAGTGCTGTACAGAAACCCAGCCTAAAACCCCCAAAAGCAAGCAATGCAGGTGTAGAAGCACGGTGGCTAGGAAAAACTCCCTAGAAAGGCCAAAACCTAGGAAGAAACCAAGAGAGGAACCAGGCTATGAGGGGTGGCCAGTCCTCTTCTAGCTGTGCCGGGTGGAGATTATAACAGTACATGGCCTAGATGTTCAAATGTTCATAAATGACCAGCATTGTCAAATAATAATAATCATAGTAGTTGTCGAGGGTGCAACAAGTCAGTAACACAAGAGTAAGTGTCAGTTGGCTTTTTCATAGTCGATCTTTGAGAGTATCTCTACCGCTCCTGCTGTCTCTAGAGAGTTGAAAACAGCAGGTCTGGGACAGGAGCATGTCCGGTGAACAGGTCAGGGTTCTATAGCTGCAGGCAGAACAGTTGTAACTGGAGCAGCAGCACGGCCAGGTGAACTGGGGACAGCAAGGAGTCATCAAGCCAGGTAGTCCTGAGGCATGGTCCTAGGGCTCAGGTCCTCCGAGAGAGAGAAAGAAAGAAAGAGAAAGATAGAATTAGAGAGAGCATATTTAAATTCACACAGGACACCGGAAAAGACAAGAGAAATACTCCAGATGTGACAGACTGACCCTAGCCCCCCGACACATAAACTACTGCAGCATAAATACTGGAAGCTGAGACAGGAGGGGTCAGGAGACACTGTGGCCCCATCCGATGAAACCCCCGGACAGGGCCAAACAGGTAGGATATAACCCCACCCACTTTGCCAAAGCACAGCCTCCACACCACTGGAGGGATATCTCCAACCACCAACATACCATCCCGGGACAAGGCCGAGTATAGCCCACAAAGATCTCCGCCATGGCACAGCCCAAGGGGGGGCGCTAACCCAGACAGGAAGACCACGTCAGTGACTCAACCTACTCAAGTGAAGCACCCCTCCCAGGGACGGCATGGAAGAACACCAGTAAGCCAGTGACTCAGCCCCCGTAATAGGGGTAGAGGCAGAGAATCCCAGTGGAAAGAGGGGAAACCGGCCAGGCAGAGACAGCAAGGGCGGTTCGTTGCTCCAGCCTTTCCGTTCACCTTCACACCCCTGGGCCAGACTACACTTAATCATAGGACCTACTGAAGAGATATGTCTTCAGTAAAGACTTAAAGGTTGAGACTGAGTCTGCGTCTCTCACATGAGTAGGCAGACTATTCCATAAAAATGGAGCTCTATAGGAGAAAGCCCTGCCTCCAGCTGTTTGCTTAGATATTCTAGGAACAATTAGGAGGCCCGCGTCTTGTGACCGTAGCGTATGTGTAGGTATGTACGGCAGGACCAAATCGGAAAGATAGGTAGGAGCAAGCCCATGTAATGCTTTGTAGGTTAGCAGTAAAACCTTGAAATCAGCCCTTGCCTTAACAGGAAGCCAGTGTAGGGAGGCTAGCACTGGAGTAATATGATCACATTTTTTGGTTCTAGTCAGGATTCTAGCAGCCGTATTTAGCACTAACTGAAGTTTATTTAGTGCTTTATCCGGGTAGCCGGAAAGTAGAGCATTGCAGTAGTCCAACCTAGAAGTAACAAAGGCATGGATTCGTTTTTCTGCATCATTTTTGGACAGAAAGTTTCTGATTTTTGCAATGTTACGTAGATGGAAAAAAGCTGTCCTTGAAACAGTCTTGATATGTTCTTCAAAAGAGAGATCAGGGTCCAGAGAAACGCCGAGGTCCTTCACAGTTTTATTTGAGATGACTGTACAACCATCCAGATTAATTGTCAGATTCAACAGAAGATCTCTTTGTTTCTTGGGACCTAGAACAAGCATCTCTGTTTTGTCCGAGTTTAAGAGTAGAAAGTTTGCAGCCATCCACTTCCTTATGTCTGAGACACAGGCTTCTAGCGAGGGCAATTTTGGGGCTTCAACATGTTTCATTGAAATGTACAGCTGTGTGTCATCCGCATAGCAGTGAAATTTAACATTGTGTTTTCGAATGACATCCCCAAGAGGTAAAATATATAGTGAAAACAATAGTGGTCCTAAAACGGAACCTTGAGGAACACCGAAATTTACAGTTGATTTGTCAGAGGACAAACCATTCACAGATCCTAGTTTCTGGGAGTGAGTAGCAGGCAGTTTACTCTCGGCACGTCAGTCATCCAAGCTACTCAATACTGCCAATATCCATAATAAGTTAAATATTGCAGGTTAGCCTGTCATAAAAAAAGAAAGATTTTAAACGTATTCCACAGTTATTATCATATTGTATGACACCATTGGCTGTCAAGCATGTAAATGTGGCCGCGTTTGACATTGCAGCCGACTTTGAAAGCGAGTCAAGACTGACTGATCTACAAATAATCTGAAGTAGTTATTTATCATGCAAGGTGATTTGTAGATCAGTCAGTCAGTCAGAATTTACCCGTCACACGTCACAGTTTTGATGCTCTTGAACACAGCCTGTTTGAATGAGGAAGGAAGCCATCTCTGAATCAGCATCTTGGTCACAGACATAGAGTTGGATAGAGGGCACAGATTTGCTTCTTTTCATGATGGCTTCTGTTACAATATCGGCAGCGCAACTGAGGGCTCTCTCTATTTTAAAGTAGTACATTTCTTCTTCTTCAACCTCCATGATTTTAATGACAGTCGATAAACAAACTGGAAGGATGCATACAACGTTATGCCCATGCTTAAACAGCCTTTGTAGCTAGTGTGCCTTTTATCCAACTCTATGGTCTTTCACGACTTCAAAGTTATGTCAACCACAGACCTCATACCTCACAGTCAGTGTCTGTTTCCTCAGACTGACAGATAGTTCATTACAAGACCTCTCTCCCCTTCACTCTGTAAGTAAGCTTGACAATATCTTAAAAAGCTCAGACAGTGGTAGATTATAGTAGATTGTTGTGTTTAGGAGTAGTATTAACATGAGACACAGTGACGGTGGGTTGTGTTTAGGAGTAGTATTAACATGAGACACAGTGATGGTGGGTTGTGTTTAGGAATAGTATTAACATGAGACACAGTGATGGTGGGTTGTGTTTAGGAGTAGTATTAACATGAGACACAGTGATGGTGGGTTGTGTTTAGGAGTAGTATTAACATGAGACACAGTGATAGCGGGTTGTGTTTAGGATTTGTATTAACATGAGACACAGTGATGGTGGGTTGTGTTAAGGAGTAGTATTAACATGAGACACAGTGATGGTGGGTTGTGTTTAGGAGTAGTATTAACATGAGACACAGTGATGGTGGGTTGGGTTAGGAGTAGTATTAACATGAGACACAGTGACGGTGGGTTGTGTTTAGGAGTAGTATTAACATGAGACACAGTGATGGCAGGTTGTGTTTAGGAGTTGTATTAACATGAGACACAGTGACGATGGGTTGTGTTTAGGAGTAGTATTAACATGAGACACAGTTGTCGTGACGTTGTATTAGTTAATGTGACGACTGTTGCTCATCGAATGATTAACGGTTTATAATTGCGTGATTAAATGAATTAAGCAATGAATCAAGCAATTATTAACTCATTAACCTGGGGCACCATGGGAACATTGTTTTGACTGAGTTTCTATTTCCCAAATTAACTCAAAGGATATCAGAATATCGATTTTACAACAGTCGCTAAATTAATCAATTTCCTCTACAGTCTCATAATCTGAACGTCGCATAATCCGGGAATCTGCACGGACCCGGGCTTTACTAATGAATTTACCACACCAATCTTAGTTGATTATTTATTTACTAGCAAGCTAAAATGATGATAAAAATACACATACACAAAACACAGTCTAGCTATTGATTAGGACTTAGTATAACGGGCTAACACACTATGGCGCGTGTTACCCAAAATGGGGATTTAAAAGAGAGAGAAACAAAGGAAGTACACGAGAGAAATATACATTTGGGTTCATTTGTCAGTTATGCTTATTTAAAACTTAGCCTTGCCCCGAACTGCCGCTCTTATGGGTCAGAATATAATGATGTAATTACGTGTTGGAGGTCTCAGGTGGGAAGCTCCGCGTGGGTCGCTTAGGCTTCTCAATGACGCACTTCTCCGGCGCAACTCTCTGGTTGTCCTCACGATGTCCGTGTCCTTCTTGGCTTAGTGGTCTGATCCCTCGCCCTTGATCTGAAAGGGGTCTTCTGAGGATAGACAGCTCTGTAGCTCAGAGCTCACAGCGTCGGACTCGAACGGTGATGATACCACGATTTGATGGAGAGTGGAGACTGGGTGGTTCGGCTTGAATTCACCCGCTTAGACACAGCTACTTGTCCGTAGCTCGTGTAGAAAAAGATTTCTTTGTCTTCAACCTTGTGTTTCGTTTTGGGGTTCGTCGACTTTGTTAGACCTTCGCTGCAGCTTGGGGTCAATTAGTCTCCTATGTTAATTCTTCACTCTCCTGTCTTATACCCTCGGGTCAGAAGTGGGTGTAACCGCCTTTAGGGCAATTCTCTGGCGGACCAAGTAAAGGGGCAAGGCCTAGATTTTGACTAAAATCCATTTTTAGACACTAACTTCACATTTCATCTTTACCAAAACATTCTGTTTGATTTGGATATTTTCCCCACAATGTACAATGTATAAACATCAGGCATATACTGGGAAAACTCTTAAAGGTACAATGTTTTCATAATAACGTCATCTCTTCACCTTTAAAAACAATACAAAAGTTACATACATTTTAATATTCCACCTCTCGTCATGACCACCATTGTGGCTGACGGAAACCATTGTTCCAAAGTCCCTTTATTGCATGTTTAATGTTCTGAGGCCAGTTCTCCATTGTTAGGACAAACAAATTTCTCTGTGGCCTAAGGTTTATTATGGGCGTGAGGTGTCATAAAACCCCCACATCTTCAGACCCCTAGATCTCTCCTCCTCTGTTGTGGGTTTGGGAGATAATCTGTAGGGTGGTGGTCTCCTGTACCCTGACCTGATCAGGACAGTCATGACACAGTGATGGTGGGTTGTGTTTAGGAGTAGTATTAACATGAGACACAGTGATGGTGGGTTGGGTTAGGAGTAGTATTAACATGAGACACAGTGACGGTGGGTTGTGTTTAGGAGTAGTATTAACATGAGACACAGTGATGGCAGGTTGTGTTTAGGAGTTGTATTAACATGAGACACAGTGACGATGGGTTGTGTTTAGGAGTAGTATTAACATGAGACACAGTGATGGTGGGTTGTGTTTAGGAGTAGTATTAACATGAGACACAGTGATGGTGGGTTGTGTTTAGGAGTAGTATAAACATGAGACACAGTGATGGTGGGTTGTGTTTAGGAGTAGTATTAACATGAGACACAGTGATGGTGGGTTGTGTTTAGGAGTAGTATTAACATGAGACACAGTGATGGTGGGTTGTGTTTAGGAGTAGTATAAACATGAGACACAGTGATGGTAGGTTGTGTTTAGGAGTAGTATTAACATGAGACACAGTGATGGTGGGTTGTGATTTTGTTGGTTTAGATGCACACACTCAGTTTCACTTCCCTGTTCCACTTTCCTGTCTGTCCTCTCACAGGCCTCCTGAATCATATTAGAAATCTATAGATGCACATTAGACTATACAGAATATGGTCCTCTGTAACTCAGATGGTAGATCATGACACCTACATCATAATGGGTTTGATTCCCAGGACCACCCATATGTAAAATATATGCACACGACTATAAATTGCTTTGGGTAGTTGAGTCTTTTAAGTGGTATTATTTATGTACAGCAGACTACAATAGACGACACAGTCTATACAGCAGGCTGTGGTGATGTTCATTGATGTCTCTGCTAGATAAAACTACTAGCAGTACTGTACACCAGAGGAGACTGGTGAGTGGATATATAGGAGGATGGACTCATTATAATGGCTGGAATGACAGGAACAACATTCATTTTATTCCCATTAATTCCCAAATGAATGAGGACATCATGAGGACTGGAGGCTGCAGTAATGTTGAGATGCCAGTAGGGAGAACTCTAGTCTAGAACACTGGAACCTTCAGTACCACTGATGCTGCTGATGAGGAGTGACGGTCATGGGTGTATAAATTAAATGGGTTCTAATTGGATGACATCATGGAACTTTGACCTGTATATACAGAACTCAGAATGGCAAGGCAACACATTAAATTGTTAACGTTATAAATAGTTGTCACAGCGTCCACAGAAGGTGGCGCCCCTCCCCGGTCGGGCAGTGCTCGGCGGTCGTCGTCGCCGTCCTACTAGCTGCCACCGATCTACGTTTCTGTGTCTTTTGGTTTTGTCTGTCTAGGTCCGCACCTGTTTGTCTTTTTTGTTTGGGAATTCGTGCGGGATTATTACATGTCATGTTCTGTGTGATAGTCGGCATTTTGCGCTGCTTCAGCTACGCCGCATAATTTTTGGATTAGGCATTAGGGTTGCCGGGCTGTGCCCCGTGTGTTTTTATTTTGGAGCTGTCCTCCTGTCTTGTGTTCTGCGCACCCTGCCTTGTGGCGACTTTATTTATCGGTGATTATTAAACATCTGTTCAAACGGACCTCAGTCTTCTGCACTTGACTCTACCCCTTTCCTGCTATCAAGGATAGCTCTGACAATAGTACAGTCAACACATTGTTTACATGGTTCTGTATGTTGTATAAAGATCACATTGGAAATGAACACAATTTAAATAAAATAATTGTAGGGCCAGACTCGTCTTTTTCACAATTTCTGTTAAAATACAGTAACAGCGCTTTTCTGACGTGCTGGTCTGGTCGTCGTGCATGTTAATGTCTTAATTAAACATGAAGGACAGTTCTGCATTAGCTACTTGCGTTCTGACTGCTTTTATAATGTTTCAACACTTACTTCTTGTTTTCACTCACTACCAGTCAGTTGTCTCACTGTACAAGACCTCTCCCCTTCACTTCACTCTGTAAGTACTCTTGACAATATCTAGAAGTATAGTTTTGGGTTATTTGTTTTTAGTCATAAGTCATATACTTGAGGGTAATGTATCATTTACTTCTTGTTATCTTTTGAGCTGTGTTTTGGTTGTTACATCAGGCCCAGTATTCATAAAGTGTCTCCCCCGGTGTGGGTGTGTGTGAATGACACAGTGGATTTATCTGAGGGCCCTTCAGGACCAGACTGATAGGGAGTAGTGTTGACATCTATACTGTGTAGGATGTGTGTTTTAACTTTTCTACATCCATAACAACCAGCTCTCTAGAATTTTATACAGACTCCATGGGCCTTATGGTTCTTCACCTCAGATGCACTCTGTGTGTGTGTGTCTGTGTCTGTGTGTGTGTGTGTGTGTGTGTGTGTGTGTGTGTGTGTGTGTGTGTGTGTGTGTGTGTGTGTGTGTGTGTGTGTGTGTGTGTGTGTGTGTGTGTGTGTGTGTGTGTGTGTGTGTGTGTGTGTGTGTGTGTGTGTGTGCGCGTGTGTGTGTGATTGAGCCACTTGCTGTTTCGACTCACAGCTTGGGGATAGGAGATATCATTGAACCTGGTGGTCAGTCTTTAGGCTGCTGTACAGCTTGACTGACCGTAGAGGATTGAACATTTATCTTCCTATATTTGGGGTTATGAGAATAAAACAGCTTCAGAACAATCAATGTAGAAATATGTGTTTACAGTACTACACATCTGTTCAATAAGTGATTGTTGTTGTTGATAATGATGATGATGAGTATGTAGTTATTCACCTGCTATAGAGTGAGTTGTTGTTTATGTTTCTAAGACTGCAGGGTGGGAGATGCAACAATGACCTTGAGAACAGCAGGAAGTGTGTTGGTGGTCTTTCTCTGGTCTGTGGCAGGTATGGTCTCATAACTGTTTTCAATTTACAAACATGTCTAAAAGGTTAAGAGCCATTATGTTATTCTGCTGTTCTGTTTGGCGTATCTACTTCACTTTATATAGTTGTCTTTCACTCCTCATTGAGAGATGCTTATCTGTGGTTTCTATTCACACTCAACTCAGCAACTATGGCAACAAAGTGTGGACCAACATTACTGTTAGTGAGAGCCATTTTTGCTAAATTTCCATTTAATAAATGTTGTGTTGTGTGACTGTGTTTCAGTTGTACTGGGGCAGAATGGCTGGAGTGTGACTTACACCACTCAGAGTATCTGTGCCTTGAAGGGGTCAACAGTGGATCTGTCCTGCTCTTTCAGATATCCCAGAGGTCATAAAGTCACATCAACCTTCTGGTTCACTGAATGGGGGACTGAAGATATAGGTCTGGACCCAGAATATGCAGGTCATGTGGAGTATCATGGGGATAAGGAGAAAGACTGTACCCTGAGAATCACAGACCTGAGAGAGAGAGACTCATCTACGTACTGGTTCAGATTATTAACAGATCAGGAAGGAGGGACATATACTGGAAGTCCTGGAGTCACTCTGTCTGTCACAGGTACAGTAAAAACCTGCTATTATGTTCAGTTACAATTAGTTCTGGACAATTGTTGTGGTGTGTATGTAAGATAGTCTGTTTAACATAGGATTTCTTCCATCATTGTATTAGAGTGATAAGTCAGTGATAAAGGGATTTACAGTGATATTGTTTTTTCTCCAGGTCTTCAGGTGAAGGTGACTGGTGGACATCAGGATAAGACACTGACCTGTATCACCACCTGTACTCTGACTGACAACCCCACCTACATCTGGTACAAAAACGGACAACATCTAGATGAGAGCACCTCCCCCCAGTACAAAGACCCAGTCTCCAGTATCTACATTGATGGTTATTCCTGTGCTGTAAAAGGCCATGAGGAGCTCCACTCTCCTGCAGTGTGTGAGTGTAAATTTAATACATTATACTGTGTGTTGGTTTCACTTTGTCATTTGGGAACTTTTAGCATTTCTAGGAAGAACTGAGAATATAATCTAGTTGATCTCTTGTTATGTCACTGTGTTTCAGGTGTTCAGGGTCAGAGCTGCTACAGAGTAACTTACACCAAGAGGAGAATCTGTGTCTTGAAGGGGTCAACAGTGGACATATCCTGTACTTATGTTGGTTATTATTCCACCATATCAACATTCTGGTTTAGAAGTGGTAAGTCGACCCCTGAAGACCTAACCAGAGACCCAGGGTATACAGGTCGTGTGAAGTACACTGGAACATACAGAGGTCCCTTCACCCTGAGAATCACAGATCTGAGAGAGGAGGACTCAGCTGAGTATCGCTTCACTTTTAAAACATACAACTTTGAATGGGGTCATAGTTTCCCAGGAACAACTATGTCTGTCACAGGTAATACTACACTGTATGATACAACTGTATATCATATTGAATTACAGGAGAAAATACATGAACCATCCTGTTAACACAGAGGTGTATGTGGTTTTATACATATTGTTTCAGGTCTGCAGGTGAAGGTGACTCCTGCTGCAGAGGGACAGAAGACACTGACCTGTAGCACCACCTGTACTCTGACTGACAACCCCACCTACATCTGGTATAAGAACGGAAAACGTCTAGATGAGCCCACTTCCCAGCAGTACTCTGTCAATAGTTATTATTCAGACAGTTACTCCTGTGCTGTAAAAGGCCATGCGGATCACCACTCTCCTGCAGTGTGTGAGTATGAATGAAACTAGTATTTTATGTAGTATCATTTAGAACCAATAAGAATGGTATTACTTTCTCTATCAATATTCTTAACAATATACATTGGAATGATAAACAGTTTTATAGATGTATGTACAGTACATGTATGTCAAAAAATATATATTATTCAAAAATGAAACTGTCTAATACATCTAAAACACTTAGTCTAATTATCGTTTCAGGAATTGATCAGTTACATTTTGTTTCAGGTGTTCGGGGTGAGAGTTGTATGAATGTGACTTACACCCATCAGAGTATCTGTGCTTTGAAAGGGTCAACAGTGGACATATCATGCTTTTACACACATCCCAGTTGGCATAACGTCACAGAAGTATCCTGGTTCAACAAATGGGAGTCTGGTGTAACTAAAGACCTGAGCCAGGACCCAGAGTATGCAAGTCGTGTGGAATACCATCGACAAACAGACAAGGACTCCATCCTGAGAATCACAGACCTGAGAGAGAGTGACTCAACTGAGTACAAGTTCAGATTTACAACTAATGAGGCAAGATGGGGGTACAGCTTCCCTGGAACAACTCTGACTGTCACAGGTAACACTGCATAGCACATTATAAAGTTTTGAAGACTCACAACGTTAATAATTAACACCAATTCTGAACCATGTACTCTTTTTTTGCTCTCCTTTCATTCAGGTTTTCAGGTGAAGGTGACTGGTGGACATCAGGATAAGACACTGACCTGTATCACCACCTGTACTCTGACTGACAACCCCACCTACATCTGGTACAAGAACGGACAACATCTAGATGAGAGCACCTCCCCCCAGTACAAATACTCAGCCTCCAGTAACTATGAAGACAGCTACTCCTGTGCTGTAAAAGGCCATGAGGATATCCACTCTCCTGCAGTTTGTGATTGTTTATTTATTAAGGGACAGATCGAAATGTACTTGTGCACGGGACAGGACTGGTCTCCAAAGTTTAAAATATTTTCACATGACCATCCCCTTGTACTGTAAAATAAATTGAACACCATCCCCCTCATAGAATTAACTCAAAATGATGTTTACTGCCACAAATAAAAAGAACTGTAGCGGCCCTGCATTAATACACGTGAATACCGACCTAGTCACTTCAGCATGCTTTTGTGGCATGGACGATGCCACGCAGGGCTACGGGTCAGAAGTTTGAGTGCTCGCGACCATCACAAACAAGCTCGCCCTGCCTGCCTGTTCCATTACACTACGATCATATACAAAATATATGCAACAAATTTTCCACCAACAGGTTTCTGTGCCAATGCATCGCACAACCAATAAACAAAGCATTCCAACTTCGGGCACATCAATGTCATGGTTTGCGTTTTCAACACCACAATAAATAGACAATGTAAATCTGGACAAACAGAGAATACATCCCTCCCTACCTTGTAGTCTTACCCATTATTGAAGGCTTGGCTTGACAATCTCTGAATGTCATTAAACTTTTTGGTGTTTTGTAACAAATGTCTCTTTCCATTCATCAAATGGCTGCTGCAAGGTTTGGATTGATTTACTGATTGATTTCATTTGTCAGTTAAAAAAAATACGTATATACATAATATTTTTTTAAGTGAACAGGATTGCACAGGTAAGTCAGGGACGTATTTCCATTGTGGTCCCTATGTTTTACATAAATACATATACAATTATACTGAACAAAAATATAAATACAATGTGCAACAATTTCATCCATTTTACTGAGTTAGGGTTCAAATAAGGAAATCAGTCAATTGAAATAAATTCATTAGGCCCTAATCTATGAATTTCACATGACTGGGCAGGATCGCAGCCATGGGTGGGCTTTGGAGGGCATAGCCCCAACCACTGGGGAGCCAGATCCAGCCAATCAGACTGAGGTTTTCCTAACAAAAGGGCTTTATTTTAGACAGAAATACTCCTCCCTTTCATCAGCTGTCCAGGTGTCTGTTCTCAGATGATGCCGCATGTGACGAAGCCGGATGTGGAGGTCCTGGGCTGGCGTGGTTACAAGTGTTCTGTAGTTGCGAGGCCGGTTGGACGTACTGCCAAATTCTCTTAAACAACATTGGCAGAGAAATTTAAATTACATTTTCTGGCTACAGCTCTGGTGGACATTCCTGCAATCAGCATTCCAATTGCACGCTCCTTCAAAACTTGAGACATCTGTGGCATTGTGTTGTGTTACAAAAATGCTAATTTTAGAGTGGCCTTTAATTGTCCTTAGAACAAGGTGCAGCTGTATAATGATCGTGCTGTTTAATTAACCTTTTTATGGATAGGGGGCAGTATTGTCACTTTCGGATGAAATACGTGCCCGTATTAAACTGCCTCCTACACAAACTCAGAAGCTAGGATATGCATATTATTAGTACATTTGGATAGAAAACACTCTAAAGTCTGGGCAAGATCGCAGCCATGAGTGGGCTTTGGAGGGCATAGGCCCACCCACTGGGGAGCCAGATCCAGCCAATCAGACTGAGGTTTTCCTAACAAAAGGGCTTTATTTTAGACAGAAATACTCCTCCGTTTCATCAGCTGTCCAGGTGTCTGTTCTCCATCCACCTGACATGTGTGGCAAATGAAGAAGCTGATTAACTTCTATGGGCTACGTGGGACGATGTTCAAAAGCCGAGGACAGGAGTGGTAGAGGGTAATGATTCTTAACTGTGATGTCATTGAGTCCATGGTAGTCAATACATGGACGCAGGGTCTTGTCCTTCTTTTACACAAAGATGAACCCTGCGCCAGCAGGGGAGGCAGAAGGACGGATTCTCACAGCAGCCAGAGAGTCCTCAATGTACTCCTCCATGGCCTTGGTCTCAGGGCCAGACAGGGAATATAGCCCCCTATGAGGTGGTGTGGTGCTCGGGAGAAGGTCAATACCGCAATCGTAGGAGGAAGGGAAGGGGCACGAGCCTTCCTGAAAACCTCCAGGAGGTCCTGGTACCCACTGGAATGGCGGAGAAATCTGAGTCTTTACCAGAGCCCACAGGAGGACCTCCCGGGGCAAGCTGTTCCGCCTTAAGGCAATGTGAGTGTCAGAACGTGCTCCAGACTAGGATAGAAGCAGTGGTCCAGTTGTGCCTCTGGAGCCATAAAAATCCCAAAACAACAGGAACATGGGGAGATTCAATAAGAAGAAACCTTACGGACTCACTGTGATTGCCCAACACACACAGGTTATTAATAGGAACCGTACAGTGAGTGACCCTGCCAATGGAGCGTCCGTCCATTGCACTGGCTAAGTAGGGAACGGAGAGGAGTTGTGTGGAGATACCCAGCTCATATACCAGAGTAGCGTCCATGAAGCGCTCATCAAATCAAATCAAAGAATACAACAGGTGTAGACCTTACAGTGAAATGCTTACTTACAGACTCTAACCAATAGTGTGAAAAAAAGGTGTGAGTGTGTATGTGTGTGTGTGTGTGTGTGTGTGTGTGTGTGTGTGTGTGTGTGTGTGTGTGTGTGTGTGTGTGTGTGTGTGTGTGTGTGTGTGTGTGTGTGTGTGTGTGTGTGTGTGTGTTTGTGTAGGTAAGTAAAGAAATAAAACAACAGTAAAAATACATTTGAAAATAAGAGTAGCAAGGCTATATACAGACACCGGTTAGTCAGGCTTATTGAGGTAGTATGTACATGTAGGTATGGTTAAAGTGACTATGCATAAATGATGAACAGAGATTAGCAGTAGCGTAAAAAGAGGGGTTGGCGGGTGGTAGGACACAATGCAGATAGCCTGGTTAGCCAATGTGCGGGAGTGCTGGTTGGTCGTGCCAATTGAGGTAGAATGTACATGAATGTATAGTTAAAGTGACTATGCATATAAGATAAACAGAGAGTAGCAGCAGCGTAAAAGAGGGGTTGGGGGGGGCACACAATGCAAATAGTCCGGGTAAACATTTGGTTACCTGTTCTGGAGTCTTATGGCTTGGGGGTAAAAACTCTTGAGAAGCCTTTTTGTCAGCCCCAGAGTCAATGAGCACCAGGAGAGATTTAGACCGGTCAACCCACAGCAGGATAACATGGAAAGGGATACGACTAAAAGGAGCCGAAACCCTCACAGCATGGCCCACCATTGTACTCGTACCTAACCAATGAGTCTGGTCTTTACATGACAGTTGGATTTGTAATGCCCTGTAGCACCACAATGCAGGCAACTGTTGGAGTTAAGCCTGCATAAACTCTACAACATTCGCAGAGTACGACCCTGCCTCACACAGGAAGCGGCGTATATCCTAATCCAGGCACTTGTCATCTCCCGTCTGGATTACTGCAACTCGCTGTTGGCTGGGCTCCCTGCCTGTACCATTAAACCCCTACAACTCATCCAGAACGCCGCAGCCCGTCTGGTGTTCAACCTTCCCAAGTTCTCTCACGTCACCCCGCTCCTCCGCTCTCTCCACTGGCTTCCAGTTGAAGCTCGCATCCGCTACAAGACCATGGTGCTTGCCTACGGAGCTGTGAGGGGATCGGCACCTCCGTACCTTCAGGCTCTGATCAGGCCCTACACCCAAACAAGGGCATCGCATTCATCCACCTCTGGCCTGCTGGCCCCCCTAACTGTGAGGAAGCACAGTTCCCGCTCAGCCCAGTCAAAACTGTTCGCTGCTCTGGCACCCCTATGGTGGAACAAGCTCCCTCACGATGCCAGGACACCTGAAACCCCACCTCTTTAAGGAATACCTGGGATAGGATAGGATAAAGTAATCCTTCTAACCCCCCCCTACCCCCCCCCAAACAAAAAGATATAGATGTACTATTGTAAAGTGGTTGTTCCACTGGATATCATAAGGTGAATGCACCAATTTGTAAGTCGCTCTGGATAAGAGCGTCTGCTAAATGAGTTAAATGTAAATGTAATGCAGGCGTCGGGCAGCCGTGGATGAATGAGCAGCCGTGGATGAACGAGTGGAGCCAAGAACAGACTACCTCTCCCTCCTGCATTCCCGTAGGCACCCATTGATCCTTATGGTTAAAGCTATGAGGGAGTCGAGGTCTAGGGGTAACTCCCGAGCTGAGAGCTCGTCTTTAACCTCCTCCGATAAGACATGAAGAAAGGTATCGAACAGAGACTCTGGGTTTCAGGCACTCTCGGTGGCCAATGTGCGAAAGTCTACTGTGTAGTCTGCCACACTGCGGGGGTCTTGACGTAATCGAAGTAGCTTTCGGCCGCCTCTCTCCCGGAAACTGGAGAATCAAACACCTTCCTCACCTCTGCAATGAAATCCTCCAGACGAAGGCAAATTACGGATTGTTGCTCCCAAACCGCCGTTAGTCAGGTGAGCACCCTTCCAGACATTAGCGTTATCAGATACGCTATTTTCAAACAATCCGAAGGGAACGAAGACGGCTGCAGCTCGAAGATGAGAGAGCACTGGGAAAGAAACGCCCGGCAGGTTCCAGGATCCCCAGCATAGCGCTCCGGAGGAAGTAAGCGGATTCTCGGGAAGCCGGGGTAGGCTGTACAAAATCACCACTTGGAGGGGGATTACTGTGCGTCCGGGAGGTCTCCGTTGTGGCATGCTGCTTGATAGATAGTCCACGGAGTTGCTCCAGTAATGTTTTGCAACCCTGGTCATGGCTTCCCGCCAGTGTATGGAGTCCTTCCATAAGGTTCTGGAGTAGCTCCTCATGTCTTCCAATGGTGGCTCCATGCATAGAGACAGTGTTGTGGAGCTGGTCCGAGTCTGCTGGGTGCCAGACAACATGACAAGGAAGATTTCAATTTACCGGACATTTTATGGATGTTGGCCTAATGAGCAACATTCACATATCCTTAGAAACAGCCTATAAAAAATTGTAAAAAGATAAGCATTTTATTGTTAGATTATAGGAGTAAATCTGGTAGGCCAGAAACAGTCTTACTCACCTCAAGTTCATTTGTCGGAGTCAGTAGGAGCGCCGGGGTGCACTGCATTCAGTAGCTGAAACTTAATAACAGCCACAAAACACCAGACCTTCACAAATGGTTATAAACTTTATTAGGATAATATCAAAAGTAATTCAAGCCATTGCTTACAGGGAAAATACGAATAGAAGAGTCAATGTAAACCAGGGAAAAATTGCACTACCCTCTCCTGTGCACACCAAAAAAAACACACAACCCACCTCAAAGCAAAATAAATTGTTTGACAACTCTCCCCCAGTAAATTTCAATCTGTCCCTAATACATAATTGTACAACTGTAACTATTTAACTGTGTTGGTTTCACTATGTAATATTAGAACTGTTAGCATTTCTAGAAATAACTGAGAATACAATCCAGTTGACCTCTTGTTATGTCACTGTGTTTCAGGTGTTCAGGGTCAGGACTGCAGCAGAGTGACTTACACCAAGAGGAGAATCTGTGTCTTGAAGGGGTCAACAGTGGACATATCCTGTACTTATGTTGGTTATGATACAGTCACATCATCACTTTGGTTTAGTCCTAAACGGAGTGCTAGTTGGACAAATAAGTTGACACCTGAGGACCTAACCAGAGACCCAGGGTATGCAGGTCGTGTGGAGTACGCTGGAAGAGAGAGTGGAACATACAAAGGTCCCTTCACCCTGAGAATCACAGACCTGAGAGAGGAGGACTCAGCTGAGTATCGCTTCACTTTTAAAACATACAACTTTGAATGGGGTCATAGTTTCCCAGGAACAACTCTGACTGTCACAGGTAATACTACACTGTATGATACAACTGTATATCATATTGAATTACAGGAGAAAAAAAATGAACCATCCTGTTAACACAGAGGTGTATGTGGTTTTATACATATTGTTTCAGGTCTGCAGGTGAAGGTGACTCCTGCTGCAGAGGGACAGAAGACACTGACCTGTAGCACCAACTGTACTCTGACTGACAACCCCACCTACATCTGGTATAAGAACGGACAACGTCTAGATGAGCCCACTTCCCAACAATACTCTAGTAATACCCTAGTAGTCTTGCGTCATTCTGCGGACAGTTACTCCTGTGCTGTAGAAGACCATGAGACTCTCCACTCTCCTGCAGTGTGTGAGTATGAAATAAACTATTATTCCACTTAGAAATAATCAATAATTTAAGGTCAATGAGAAGGGTATTACTGCTTAATCTATAAATATTCATCATTACATAGAAAATACAGACAATGTCATAGATGTATGCATGTCTATACGTATCTCCAAATGTATTCTTGTTCATGTTTTTTGTAAGTGATAGTTTTAGATAGTCCTCTGACTTTAGATATAATTTATTGTTGACATGACGTCATTTGAGGAAGTATACAATAGTCCTAACCCTCTGACAAATTCTGCTTTACTAGATGCTCCAAAGAACACCTCAGTGTCAGTCAGGCCCTCTGGTGAAATAGTGGAGGGCAGTTCAGTGACTCTGACCTGCAGCAGTGATGCCAACCCACCTGTGGATATATACACCTGGTACAAGAAGAATGGAGCTTCACTGACAGGATCTGAAAACACCTTCCTCATCACCAACATTAACTCTGAGGACAGTGGAGAATACTACTGTGAGGCTGAGAGTATATATGGGAGTCTCAACTCTTCTTCTGTGTCTGTGGACATTAAGTGTAAATACACCTAACCTTCTCTTCTTTTGATCAGAGAATCACACATATTTAAAGTAATACTTTATTTATTTCAATCATAAGTCCAAGTTCCATGATGGTCCTCATGTAAAGCACCTTGTATGAACAATGTGTTACATATTGTCCACCAGATGGCCCAAAGAATACCTCAGTGTCAGTCAGTCCCTCTGGTGAAATAGTGGAGGGCAGTTCAGTGACTCTGACCTGCAGCAGTGATGCCAACCCACCTGTGGACAAATACTCCTGGTACAAGAAGAATTTAACCTCACCAAAAGCATCAGGACAGAGTTACAGTATCACTAACATCATCTCTGAGGACAGAGGAGAATATTACTGTGAGGCTGAGAATACAATAGCATCTAAGAACTCTACAGCTCTGATGATCATTGTAGCAGGTAAAGTTTCATCTTTAATACCTCAATACAAAATTACTTTCCAAGAAATATCTTAATAATTATACTTAGGATTATTACACTTTTGTTTATAACTACAGGTTGGCTTATAAACTCCCCAAGTATTAACAAGTATTATATTGATATTCTATTTTATTATTATAATAATATTCAGTTCATTAGAACATGCTGTGTACTCATACCATCCATATTTTATTATAGGGAAACAAACCTCAGTTATGACTGCAGCTGTAGGAATCATAGTGGTTGTTCTGGTTCTCATCCTCTGTCTCTCTGGACTCATGTGGTTCAGGTGAGTTTTTTGGTTGTTTATTATTTCACTTTAGAAGATTAATTAATTCATTAATTCATTAATTCATTAATTCATTAATTCATTCATTCATTCATTTGTTTACAAAACAGGAAGAAGGCCTTCAATACCACCTCTGACACAAAAGGCACAGCAGACGGTGGACAGGTGAGTCTGTTGGAATCAGAATATGACTGTGATTAATGTGTATGCTTTGTGGAACATTTCCACTACTCATGTTGTCTGTCCCCTCTCTCCATCAGGGAGACTCTAGTCCAGTGTATGACAACATCTCAGGCATGGCCATGAACCCTACTGCAGCACAGACAGCAGCCACAGACGACCAGGATGATGTTCACTACACCAGCGTCCACTTCTTTCGCTCCAAAAACCAGGAAGTGCCTCAGCCCCAGAAAGAGGATGAGGATGTCCAGTACTCTGCTCTGAAATTCAACCTCCCAGTGCTGCCATCTGGTGAGCATATTCTGCATTAAGGTCATTGATATGCTGCAGTTAATTGTAGATGTCATCAATAAGCAAAACAGTTGACCCTTACACGGAACCCAAACCTGCTGTGCGGGTGCGCGTGCGCCATCGTGCGCTATCGTGCATACATTTATTTTGTCCCCTACACCAAACACGATCAGGACACGCAGGTTAAAATATCAAAACAAACTCTGAACCAATTACATTAATTTGGGACAGGTCGAAAAGCATTAAACATGTATGGAAATGTAGCTAGCTAGCTTGCTTTTGCTAGCTAATTTGTCATTGGATATAAACATTGAGTTGCTATTTTACCTGAAATGCACAAGGTCCTCTACTCCGACAATTAATCCACACATAAAACGGCCAACTGAATCGTTTCTAGTCATCTCTCCTCCTTCCAGGCTTTTTCATCTTTGAACTTATAGAGTGATCTGCATCTAAACTTTCATAGTATTGCCACGACGACCGGCAAAACAGTTTGTCTCTCAATCACCCACGTGGGTATAACCAATGAGGAGATGGCACGTGGGTACCTGCTTCTATGAACCAATGAGGAGATGGGAGAGGCAGGACTTGCAGCGCGATCTGCGTCAGAAATAGAAAGGAGTTCTATTCTAGCCCTTGGCATCGCAGACGTCGTTGGCAGCGTGCGAGCAGTGTGGGTGCAATAATTGAATAACGTATATTTCTACATTTATTTTGCGACGCTTGCGCACCCGACGTGTCCGGTCTGCATGTAAGTGACCACTATGAACCCAAACTATGAACCCAAAAATGGACATCTTAATACAATTACTATGACATGTCTATAATGAGGGAGTGATGTGATGATGGTTTTGAGGAACTGTTCTTCTGTTCCAAATGGCACCATATTCCCTATTTAGTGCACTACTTTAGACAGAGCCCTATAGGGTGCCACCATTTGGGACGCTGTCTTTGTTTCATTTTTGTTTCTCTCTCTTCAGCAGCACAAGCAGCTGAGGAGGACTCCTCTGTTCTCTACAGTACAGTCAACAAACCCTGAACCAAGAAGACCCGAACACAACAAACCCAGAAAGAAGACCTGAACAGAACACGTTTGACAAAAACCTTGTATATCTGGACCTGTAAATTTAAACAAGTAATATGTGTAATGCCTGTGGAGGTGTGGAATATTGACCATTATAAACCAGGTGGTTTGAGCCATGAATGCTGATTAGCTGAAAGGCGTGGTATACCAGACCGTATACATGGATATTTAAATTTGTATTTACTGGTCTAAGTACATTGGTAACCAGTTTAAAATAAGGCACCTCTGGGTTTGTTGTATGTGGCCATATACCACGGCTAAGGGCTGTATCCAAGCACTCCGCGTTGCGTTGTGCATAAGAACAGCCCTTAGCCGTGTTATATTGGCCATATACCACACCTCCTCTGGCCTTATTGCTTAAGTTTATAATAGCAATAAGGCAATTCTGGTGCTTGTGGTATATGACCAACATACTGTTCCACGGCTTATTTTAAACTGGTTAACAAAATAAATAGAACAGTAAACAAGTATTTTTACGTCATACCCGTGGTATATTGTCTGATATAAAAAATAGACTTCTGAAATGCTGTTTCAGCCAATCAGCATCCAGGAACCAAACTACCCAGTTTATAATAGTGTATAATAATATATGCCATCCTGTAGACACTTTTATTCAAATTCACTGTTATTACAGTCATGTTTGAATACACATTTCGTATGGGAAGTCCCAGCAGGAATGGAACCAATGCATCATGCTGTACCAACTGAGCCACAGGACTACTCTATTGAAACTTAGAGTAGGAGTTCTGATCTCAGGTCAGTTATGACTTTGAAACAATGATGAATAAGACAGGGACTTAACATTTTTTTAAATATATTTTTCATTTGAAAAATGTTGTATTTCTGACGTCGGCAACCTTGAGTTCCAGTAAAATTTTACAGTGCATTCGTAAAGTATTCAGACCCCTTGACTTTTTCCACGTTTTGTGATGAGACAAGCTTATTCTCAAATTGATGAAGTTGTTTTCTTTCCTCATCAATCTCCACACAAAACCCAATAATGATGAAGCAAAAAAGGTTTTTAGAAAATTTTGCAAATGCATAAATACAACAAACTGCAATATCACATTTACATAAGTATTCAGACCCTTTAATCAGTACTTTGTCGAAGCGCCTTTGCCAGCGATTACAGCCTTGAGTCTTCTTGGATATGATGCTACAAGATTGGCACAGATGTATTTAGGGAGTTTCTCCCATTCTTATCTGCAGATTCTCTTAAGCTTGGTCATGTTCAAATCAAATCAAATCAAATGTATTTATATAGCCCTTCTTACATCAGCTGATATCACAAAGTGCTGTACACAGATATTTTCAGGTCTCTCCAGAGATGTTCGATCAGGTTCAAGTCTGGGCTCTGGCTGGGCCACTCAAGGACATTCAGAGATTTCTCCCGAAAGCCACTCCTGCGTTGTCTTGACTGTGTGCTTAGGGTCCTTGTCCTATTGGAAGGTTGAACCTTCGCCCCAGTCTGAGGTCCTGAGCCCTCTTGAGCTGGTTTTCATCAAGGATCTCTCTGTACTTTTCTCTGTTCATCTTTCCCTCTATCCTGACTAGTCTCCCAGTCCCTGCCACTGGAAAACATCCCCACAGCATGACGCTGCCACCACCGTGCTTCACCGTAGGGATGGTGCCAGGTTTCCTTCAGACGTGACGCTTGGCATTCAGGCCAAAGAGTTTAATATTGGTTTCATCAGACCAGATAATCTAGTTTATCATGGTCTGAGAGTCTTTAGGTGCCTTTTGGCAAACTCCAAGCAAGCTTTCTGTAACGGCTGTCGTCGGAAGAAGACCAAGGTGCAGCGGAGTTAGTGTTCATCATAAAAGGTTTTAATGATCAACGAATACTATACAAAAGAAACCAAAAAACGACTAGCAACAGTTCTGTAAGGAACACACTAAACAGAAAACAATTACCCACAAAACCCAAAGGAAAAACATGCTCCTTATGTGTGACTCCCAATCAGCAACAACGAGCTTCAGCTGTGCCTGATTGGGAGCCACACACGGCCCAAAACAAAGAAATACAAAAACATAGAGAAAGGAACATAGAACGCCCACCCAATGTAACACCCTGGCCTAACCAAAATAAAGAACAAAAAAAACCCTCTCTATGGCCAGGGCGTAACACTTTCATGTGCCATTTACTGAGGAGTGGCTTCCGTCTGGCCACTCTACCATAACCTCTTACATCTAGACATTCCGCTAGCGGAACACCTGCTCCAATATCCAATGATGGGCGAAATACAAAGTCCTCGAAAATCCGAAAACTTCAATTTTTCAAACATATGACTATTTTACACCATTTTAAAGACAAGACTCTCCTTTATCTAACCACACTGTCCGATTTCAAAAAGGCTTTACAGCGAAAGCAAAACATTAGATTATGTCAGCAGAGTACCCAGCCAGAAATAATCAGACACCCATTTTTCAAACTAGCATATAATGTCACAAAAAAACAAAACCACAGCTAAATGTAGCACTAACCTTTGATGATTTTCATCAGATGACACTCCTAGGACATTATGTTATACAATACATGCATGTTTTGTTCAATCAAGTTCATATTTATATCAAAAAACAGCTTTTTACATTAGCATGTGACGTTCAGAACTAGCATTCCCACCGAACACTTCCGGTGAATTTACTAAATTACTCACGATAAACGTTCACAAAAAACATAACAATTATTTTAAGAATTATAGATACAGAACTCCTTTATGCAATCGCGGTGTCCGATTTTAAAATAGCTTTTCGGTGAAAGCACATTTTGCAATACAATAACAAATGTTGGTTTGGTTCCAAATAATCCATAGTTATATCCAAATAGCGGCGTTTTGTTAGTGCGTTCAAGACACTATCCGAAGGGTAAAGAAGGGTGACGCGCCCGGCGCATTTCGTTACAAAAAATTTCAAAATATTCCATTACCGTACTTCGAAGCATGTCAAACGCTGTTTAAAATACATTTTTATGCGATTTTTCTCGTAAAAAAAGTCATAATATTCCGACCGGGAAACCCTGTTTTCGTTCAAAGACGAAAAAATAAAAACATGGAGTCGTCTCGTGCACGCGCCTCAGTCTCATTGTTCTCAGATCGACCACTATCCAAATGCGCTACTGTTTTTCAGCCATGGCCTGCAAAGTCATCATTCAACGTTCTGGCGCCTTCTGAGAGCCTATGGGAGCGTTAGAAAATGTCACATTACAGCAGAGATCCCCTGTTTTGGATAGAGATGATCAAGAAGGCCAAGAAATGGTCAGAGAGGGCGCTTCCTGTTTGGAATCTTCTCAGGTTTTGGCCTGCCAAATGAGTTCTGTTATACTCACAGACACCATTCAAACAGTTTTAGAAACTTTGGAGTGTTTTCTATCCAAAGCTAATAATTATATGCATATTCTAGTTTCTGGGCAGGAGTAATAATCAGATTAAATTGGGTACGTTTTTTATCCGGCCGTGAAAATACTGCCCCTTAGCCATAAGAGGTTAATTAACCTCTACGGGCTAGGGGGCAGTATTGAGAATTTTGGAAAAAATATGTGCCCATTTTTAACTGCCTCCTACACCAACTCAGAAGCTAGAATATGCATATTATTGTTCAGGTTTGGATAGAAAACACCCTAAAGTTTCTAAAACTGTTTGAATGGTGTCTGTGAGTATAACAGAACTCCTATGGCAGGCAAAAACCTGAGAAGGTTTCATGCAGGAAGTACCCTGTCTGAAAAGGTGTTGTTGTTCTTGCTTCTGTTTATTGAAGAGTCAGGATCTTAGCTGTAACGTGACAATTCCTAGGGCTCCAATAGGCTCTCAGAACCCGGGAAAAACCTGAACGATGACGAGGCAACCTCAGGCTGAAACACAGAATCCCCTTTTCCAAGTGGCCCATCAGAGGACAATGGAATTAGGCGCGTGTCCAATTCGACCCCGTGCAGTATTTTCCTTCGGCTGTTTAGCTAATTGCAGATTCCCGGTCGGAATATTATCGCTTTTTTACGATAATAATTGCATAAAAATTGATTTTAACCTGTTTGGGCTAGGGGGCAGTATTGAGAATTTTGGAAAAAATATGTGCCCATTTTTAACTGCCTCCTACACCAACTCAGAAGCTAGAATATGCATATTATTGTTCAGGTTTGGATAGAAAACACCCTAAAGTTTCTAAAACTGTTTGAATGGTGTCTGTGAGTATAACAGAACTCCTATGGCAGGCAAAAACCTGACAAGGTTTCATGCAGGAAGTGGCCTGTCTGACAAGGAGTCGTGCGTCTTGCATCTGTTTATTGAAAAGTAAGGATCTTAGCTGTAACGTGACAATTCCTAGGGCTCCAATAGGCTCTCAGAACCCGGGAAAAACCTGAAGGATGACGAGGCGGCCTCTGGCTGAAACAGATTATCGCCTTTGGTAAGTGGCCGATCAGAGGACCATTGAATGAGGCGCGTGCACGATTCGCCCCCGTGGAGAAATTTCATTCGGCTGTTTAGGCTCATTGCAGATTCCCGGTCGGAATATTATCGCTTTTCTACGAGATAAATGGCATAAAAATTGGTTTTAAACAGCGGTTGACATGCTTCGAAGTAGGGTAATGGAATATTTAGACATTTTTTGTCACGCCATGCGCCATGCTCGTGACCGTGATGTAGCATTCTGATAGTGTCTAGAACTCACGAACAAAACGTCGCTGTTTGGATATAACGATGGATTATTTGGGACCAAACCTACATTTGTTATTGAAGTAGAAGTCCTGGCAGTGTATTCTGACGAAGAACAGGAAAGGTAAGAACATTTTTCTTATAGGAAATGTGATTTTGGTGAAGGCTGAACTGGGTGGGTGTCTAAATAGCTAGCCCGTGATGCCGGGCTATGTACTTAGAATATTGCAAAATGTGCTTCATCCGAAAAGCTATTTTAAAATCGGACATATCGAGTGCATAGAGGAGTTCTGTATCTATAATTCTTAAAATAATTGTTATGCTTTTTGTGAACGTTTATCGTGAGTAATTTAGCAAACTGTTAGTAAATTCCCCGGAAGTTTGCGGGGGGTATGCTTTTTCTGAACGTCACATGCTAATGTAAAAACGTATAAGTTATACTTATTTTCCTGTCGTTCCTTGCGACTCTTGACTTTATCAATATATCTTTCGCACACGTAACTAATTATCTTTTTCCATTATTAACCTAGAATTTGGAGAATAATTATTATGACACATTGATTCTATCTCACGCGTAGAAGAACTACTTAGTCTTTCTCGCGACTCTCGACTTTATCAATATATCCTCTATGTGTAACAACAGCCATTATTTTCCTTAATTATCAATATAGAGTTATTCTGCTAGAATGATTGATCCCCCACAATGATCCTGACTCACGCATAGACAAACACCGCAACCCGTTTTATTTTTAGGTTTTACTGCCTGTTTTTTTTCTCGCGATTGTTGACTGGATTCTCCTCACATGCAATCACTCTAATCACTCTATTTCTCTCGAAACTTTATCTATAGAGGGGACTCTTGATCGGACATTAGGTCGCATACGTATGTGTTACGCCCCTGAAAAAGGGGAGAAATAATCACGAGAGTGATACGGTATTGTTTCCTCACTGAGAACTTTTACTGTAATCATTTTACCAAAGTAACACATTTTACACAAGTAACACATTTTACAAAACAACAGATCTACAGGAAAGAGCTAGTGTTGTAGGGTACAAGGCTTATTCAAGTCACAACAGTATACTCTAATTCACTGAAACATACACTCATTTCAATATAACTGTCAAGCACAACGTTTTAACTCAGTAAACCATAACTCAATTTATCAACAGTCAATAAAGTGTTTGAAAAACCCTTACACAAATAACACCGCAACATATCTTATTAGCAACGCACATGTTCATTCACGATCGACATAAAATGGCAGCTACTCTCACTAGGAAGCAAGCCTTAGCTGCAACCGAGCAGGGCTCATATTACTCTGCAAACTTAACTCAACTTCCTCAATATGTTACTAAGACACACCTTAAACACTCTTGACATGTTAGCGAATTATTACATTTAAATGACTCAGTTTTATCATCAATATCGTACCTGAAAAAGGGGAGAAATAATCACGAGAGTGATACGGTATTGTTTCCTCACTGAGAACTTTTACTGTAATGAGGAAAAGACCGCGATTTCCCCGCGAACTTGGGTGGAGACCAGAGCAATCGATCTCAGGCTCATAGATTAAAGAGCATTTAGTAGATCACAGATTAACACTTTTCCCCTTCAATTAGGCACCACAAAATAAAGTAATCAATATAACGTTTACACATTCCTTTTACAATTCTTACCCTTTGTACACTTGATGGATTTTAACTTTAACACAATTATATGAATGTTATCAATCTCTGTCACGAGTCCTACCGACGGTGGCGCCCCCTCCTGCTCGGGTGGCGCTCGGCGGTCGTCGTCACCGGCCTATTAGCTGCCACCGATTCCCTTTCTGTTTTTCCCTTTTTTTATGTTTTCTCACCTGCCCTGAGTTAGTCATTAGGAGGGCTATTTAGTTCAGCTGGCCCGCTTCCTATTGTGCGGGATTGTCTTTCTGTGTGTCGACTACAGTTTGTTCGACTGTGCTTGTTTTGCTGTATTTTTCCCTGTTGTTGGGAGCCCTTTAATTTTGTACGTTGTGGTTGATTAAAATTACCACACCGTGTTCGCTGCTTCCTGCGCTTCTTTCCGCCACACCACAGACAAGCCGTTACAGAATCCCGCACCACTAAGAGCATGGAATCAGCGGGAGCAGCGGGCACTCCACTACCCTCGATGGAGGAACGTGTCCTTCATAATACATCGGTCCTGCATCGCATCGGATCCGCCATGGACCAGGTGATGGAGAGGATGGACCGATGGGAGAGGAGTGGTATCCTCTCTCCACCTACACCCCCCCCGATACAACCATCTCCTCCTCCTACGACGTCTGGCTCTGGCGCGCTTCGCCTGGCACTCCCGAGGGAGTACGATGGGACGGCGGCTGGGTGCAAGGGATTTCTTCTCCAGTTAGAGCTGTACCTGGCCACCGTCAGGCCTGCTCCTACAGGAGAGGAGAGCGTGAGTGCCCTCGTTTCCTGCCTGACGGGCCGAGCTCTGGAGTGGGCTAATGCGGTCTGGAACGCTCCGGACTCGGCGAGGGACCACTACCCAGAGTTCACCCGCCGCTTTCGGGCTGTTTTCGACCACCCCCCCGAAGGTAGAGCGGCGGGTGAACGGCTGTTCCACCTCAGGCAGGAGACGAGGAGCGCTCAAGACTTCGCGCTGGATTTTAGGACCTTGGCTGCTGGAGCGGGGTGGAATGACAGGGCCCTCATAGACCACTACAGGTGTAGTCTCCGGGCGGACGTCCGCAGGGAGCTGGCCTGTAGGGACACCAATCTGTCCCTGGACGAACTGATTGATATGTCCATACGGTTGGACAATTTGCTGGCTGCCCGCGGGCGTTCGGAGAGGGTCCTGCCCGTTCCACCCCCGGGCACCCCCGCCCCTACCCCTGTGGAGGTGGGGGGGGCCGTGTCAAGGGGCACCGGAGGAGGTGGCTTCTCCTGCACCAGCTGTGGTCGGAGAGGACACACGGCCGACCGGTGCTGGAGGAGCCAGTCTGGGAGTCGAGAAGGCAGGCAGAACACTTCTCGGTCACCTCAGGTGAGTCAGCACCAGACTCGCCCAGAACCCCCTGTTGGTCATGTGTTTTTGCCTGTTTTATTTTCTAACTTTTTTCCCTCTTCCCAGCATAGGGCGCTAGTCGATTCGGGCGCAGCTGGGAACTTTATGGACCGTGGACTTGCCATTAAGCTGGGCATTCCACGGGTGCCGATAGATTCCCCCTTCCCCGTGCACTCCTTAGATAGCCGACCATTAGGGTCAGGGCTAGTCAGGGAGTCTACGGTGCCGCTGGACATGGTAACGCTGGGGAGTCATAAGGAAAGCATTAACTTTTTCCTTATTGATTCACCTGCGTTTCCGGTGGTGCTGGGGGTCCCCTGGCTGGCTGGTCACAATCCCCTCATTTCATGGAAACAGGGGGTTCTCCAGGGGTGGTCGGAGGAGTGTTCAGGGAGGTGTCTAGGAGTTTCCATAGGTGCCACGTCGGTGGAGAGTCCAGAACAGGTGTCCACCGTGCGCATTCCCCCTGAATACGCCGATTTGGCGATTGCTTTTTGTAAAAAGAGAGCGACTAAATTACCACCTCATCGACAAGGGGATTGTGCGATAGATCTCCAGGTTAACGCTACGCTTCCCAGGAGTCACGTGTACCCCTTGTCACAAGAGGAGACGGTGGCTATGGAAACATACGTCACGGAATCCTTGGGACAGGGGTACATTCGGCCCTCCATCTCACCCGCTTCCTCGAGTTTCTTTTTTGTGAAGAAAAAGGAGGGAGGTCTGCGTCCGTGCATTGATTATAGAGGTCTAAACGCGATCACGGTGGGGTTTAGTTACCCACTACCTCTTATCGCTACGGCGGTGGAATCATTTCACGGAGCACAGCTCTTCACAAAATTGGATCTTAGGAGCGCGTATAACCTGGTGCGTATCAAGAAGGGAGATGAGTGGAAAACCGCCTTTAGTACCACATCAGGCCATTATGAGTACCTCGTCATGCCGTATGGGTTGAAAAATGCTCCAGACGTCTTTCAATCCTTTGTTGACGAGATTCTCAGGGACCTGCACGGGCAGGGCGTGATTGTTTATATCGATGACATTCTGATATATTCCGCCACCCGCTCCGCGCATGTGTCCCTGGTGCGCAAGGTGCTTGGTAGACTGCTGGAGCATGACCTATACGTTAAGGCTGAGAAGTGTGAGTTTTTCAAACGAGCCGTCTCCTTTCTGGGTTATCGCATTTCCACCACGGGGGTGGTGATGGAGTGTGACCGCGTTAAGGCCGTGCGTAATTGGCCGACTCCAACCACGGTGAAGGAAGTGCAGCGGTTCTTGGGCTTTGCCAACTACTACCGGAGGTTTATCCGGGGTTTTGGCCAGGTAGCGGCTCCCATTACCTCACTGCTGAAGGGGGGGCCGGCGCGTTTGAGGTGGTCGACGGAGGCGGACAGAGCCTTCAAGAAGTTGAAGACACTGTTCACCGACGCGCCCGTGTTGGCGCACCCGGACCCGCCTTTAGCGTTCGTAGTAGAGGTGGACGCATCCGAGGCTGGGGTGGGTGCCGTGCTATCACAGCGCTCGGGTGCGCCACCGAAACTTCGCCCCTTTGCTTTCTTCTCAGGGAAGCTCAGTTCGGCGGAGCGTAATTACGATGTGGGGGACAGGGAGTTGCTAGCGGTAGTCAAAGCCTTGAGGGTGTGGCGACACTGGCTTGAGGGGGCTAAGCACCCCTTTCTCATCTGGACCGACCACCGAAACCTGGAATACATCCGGGCAGCGAGGAGACTGAATCCACGTCAGGCAAGGTGGGCCATGTTCTTCGCCCGGTTTAGGTTTACCATCTCATATAGACCGGGTTCCCTAAATACTAAAGCCGACGCGCTGTCCCGTCTGTATGACACGGATGACCGACCCATCGATCCAACTCCCATCATTCCAGCGTCAAGGCTGGTGGCACCAGTGGTGTGGGAGGTGGACGCGGACATCGAGCGGGCACTGGTGTTGGAACCTGCGCCGACGCAGGTGCCCGAGGGGCGCATGTATGTGCCGCTCGATGTTCGCGATCGGTTGATTTGGTGGGCGCACACGCTACCTGCGGCGGGTCATCCTGGTGTAGAGAGGACAGTGCGGAGCCTAAGGGGGAAGTATTGGTGGCCCACCTTGGCTAAGGACGTGAGGTCATATGTCTCTTCCTGTTCGGTGTGTGCCCAGAGTAAGGCTCCTAGGCATTTACCGAGAGGGAAGTTACAGCCCCTCCCCGTTCCGCAACGACCATGGTCGCACCTGTCTATCGACTTCCTGACAGATCTTCCCTCCTCTCAGGGGAACACTGCGATCCTGGTGGTTGTGGATCGGTTTTCTAAGTCCTGCCGTCTCCTCCCTTTGCCCGGTCTCCCTACGGCCCTGCAGACTGCGGAGGCCCTATTTACCCACGTCTTCCGGCACTACGGGGTGCCGGAGGATATTGTCTCTGATCGGGGTTTCCAGTTCACATCCAGGGTCTGGAAGGCGTTTATGGAGTGGCTGGGGGTCTTGGTCAGTTTAACCTCCGGTTATCACCCCGAGAGCAATGGGCAGGCGGAGAGGGTGAACCAGGAGGTGGGCAGGTTCCTGAGGTCGTATTGCCGGGACCGGCCAGGGGAGTGGGCGAGGTATATTCCCTGGGCAGAGTTAGCCCAGAACTCACTTCGCCACTCCTCTACTAACATGTCACCCTTCCAGTGTGTGTTAGGGTACCAGCCGGTCCTGGCCCCATGGCACCAGAGCCAGACCGAGGCTCCTGCGGTGGAGGACTGGGTTCAGCACTCCAAGGAGACCTGGAGAGCAGTACAGGACTCACTGAAGGAGGCCAGTGCCAGGCAGAAGAGGAGTGCTGACCGCCACCGCAGTGAGGCGCCGGTGTTCGCACCGGGTGACAGGGTCTGGCTCTCGACCCGGAACCTGTCCCTCCGCGTGCCCTGCCGGAAGCTGGGGCCGCAGTGTGTGGGGCCCTTCAAAGTCCTGAGGAGGATAAACGAGGTGTGTTATCGGTTGCAACTCCCTTCCTATTACTGTATTAACCCCTCGTTTCATGTGTCTCTCCTCAGGCCGGTGGTAGCTGGTCCCCTACAAGAAGATGAGGTGCCGGAGGTCCCTCCACCCCCCCTGGACATCGGGGGGTCCCCGGCGTACAGCGTAAGGGCCATTCTGGACTCGAGACGCCGGGCGGGGGGCCTGCAGTACCTCGTGGACTGGGAGGGGTACGGTCCGGAGGAGAGGTGCTGGGTACCGACTGAGGACGTCTTGGACCCATCCATGTTGAAGGAGTTCCACCGCCTCCGTCCGGATCGCCCTGCGCCTCGTCCTCCGGGTCGGCCTCGAGGCCGGTGTCGGCGCGCTGCAGGAGCCGCGCGTCAGGGGGGGGTACTGTCACGAGTCCTACCGACGGTGGCGCCCCCTCCTGCTCGGGTGGCGCTCGGCGGTCGTCGTCACCGGCCTATTAGCTGCCACCGATTCCCTTTTTGTTTTTCCCTTTTTTTATGTTTTCTCACCTGCCCTGAGTTAGTCATTAGGAGGGCTATTTAGTTCAGCTGGCCCGCTTCCTATTGTGCGGGATTGTCTTTCTGTGTGTCGACTATAGTTTGTTCGACTGTGCTTGTTTTGCTGTATTTTTCCCTGTTGTTGGGAGCCCTTTAATTTTGTACGTTGTGGTTGATTAAAATTACCACACCGTGTTCGCTGCTTCCTGCGCTTCTTTCCGCCACACCACAGACAAGCCGTTACAATCTCTATCAACTAATCCAGAATGCATGATCTTTTTAACCTTAGATGTTTTAAGATCCTCACATACTATGAACTTACTAATACTTTTTAATGTATAGCAGGCTATGAGTATTTCCTTTAACCTGTCACACTCTCCCCGACAAAATAAATGTTGTCCCAACATTACCAACATTGTCTTCTTCAACAGTCTGTATGCACTGGACCTAGGAAATCCTCTTCTGTAAGGTAGTACTTGAGCAGAGGTCAAGGGTCACAGTTCAAATATAACTAACAAGTTATTTCCACAGTCCATATCTGTTGACCAGCTGTATAAACAGTCCATAAGCAGTCTTTTCTCATACTATTGATCAACAGTCCATCACTTTTAATGATCTATATGCATAGTCTGCAAATTGTCTCTTGTGACAGTCTGAAATCAGTCAGTAGTCCATGGTCAAACATGTCAACTCTGTAGCCTCATGTTTGCTGAAGCCCATACATGTAAGGTGGCTGAAAGTAACATTGCTGTAGTGATGGCAGCCATGGAACCATTCCTGGTGCAGAGTAGACAGGGAACAACTGTGGCTGTGGCTGGATACTGTAGCAGGAAGGGATACCAAGATGATCATAGGTGATACGTCTTGGAGGGTGTCTCTCTCTTTGTGGCAGCTGGTAGGCTGGTTCCTCAGGTTCAGCAGCAGCAGTTAATGAAGGAAAGGCACTTGGTGGACGATCATCAGGCAAATTTTCAGCAGGCAAGTTCATCTCCTCAGCAGGCCGGTCTTTAACTGTTGTCTCCTCCAGCCGCTTTTCAACCAGAGGCCGTGCTGGTTGCGTATCAGGGACTGGCACGGCAACTGTCTGTTTCACTGGTGGGGGCCTGTGTTCCCACTCTCTCGCTGGTTCAGCATTCCTCCCCTCAGGTACTGTAGATGTGGGAACCTGTAGCGGCTCATGATGAAGGTCATATTCATCACCGCTGTCTTCATCAGAATCTAGAGGCTCTGATTCAGGCTGATGTCTCCTTTTTTTCTGACTTTTGTCATCTTTGGTCATTTCTGGTTGCGTCTCAAAAGGTAAGTGGTCACAGGACATGAGCAGGTTTCTGTGCAGGACCCTGGAGCGTCCCCTACCCTTTTCTGGTCTCAATTCATAAATCGGCAGGTCTGAACCCATTTGTCTCACTACTGTGTGAATTGTATCTTCCCAATAGTTACGGAGTTTTCCTGGTCCTCCTCTTGGTGTCAGGTTTTTAATCAGAACTCGCTCGCCAGGCTCTAGCACTGAACTCCTAACTTTAGTGTCATAGTACTTCTTACTTCTTTCAGCGGCTATCTGAGCATTTTCATTTGCAATGGCGTATGCTTCTTCCATCCCTCGTTTCCAGTTCTCCACGTAGTCTCGCTGGTTACTGGAACCTGCCTCTGTGCACAATCCAAAGAGCATATCAACTGGAAGCCTGGGTGATCTCCCAAACAGAAGATAAAATGGTGAATAGCCAGTCACTTCGCAACGGGTGCAGTTATAGGCATAAACCAGTTTGTTCAGAGACTCCTTCCAATTTGACTTTTGTGTCTCAGTTAGTGTCTTTAACATTTGCAACACTGTTCTGTTCATGCGTTCCACTTGACCGTTCCCCATCGGGTGATAGGGTGTTGTTCTGGACCCCGCCATGCCACTGAGTTTCTTTAATTGATGGAACAACTGATTTTCAAATTCTCCCCCTTGGTCATGGTGGATGCGGGACGGGAACCCGAACTTCAGGGCAAAGTCATTGAAGATGAGATTTGCAGCAGTTTTACCTGACTTTGATGTGGTGGCGTAGGCTTGAGTGAAACGTGTAAAATGATCAACAATCACGAGGATGTACTCATATCCCCCTTTGCATCTGTCGAGATGAAGGAAGTCTATACATACCAGTTCAAATGGCTGTGTTGTCACAATGTTTGTCAGAGGAGCTCTTGTTTCATGGGCTGGCTTTTTCTGCTTGACACAGCTACAAGTTTTAGTCACATAGTGCTCGATGTCAGATTGCATATATGGCCAGAAGAAGCGGTCACGTACTAGTGATACAGTGCGGTCAGTACCTTGGTGTCCCATGTTATTGTGCAACTCTTCCATCACTTTACCTTTGTACTGCTCTGGTAGAACTAACTGCTTGCGGGCTGTAGTGATTCTGTACAGAATGCCATCACTGTCTATTGTCAATTTGTCCCATTCCCTGAATAGGCATTTTGTCTTTGGACTGCATTCCTTTTGCTCTTTAACTGGCAGTTTGGAACCAGACAGTTTGAAATTGAGCACAGGACGGATGACCGGATCAGATTCTTGTGCTTCTCTTATCCCATCTTTTGGGATCGAGCTGATTGTTGCAGTGGTTGTCTCACCTTCAACTGATACTGACATAGATGCAGCTGAAAGTAACCAAGGTACAACAGCCTCTTTCTGTACCTCAACTGCTTGTTTCGTGGCGGCAATGGTGTCTGGTGGAAGCTCCTCAGAACATTCTTCCATCAGTGACTCTACATCCAGTGGCATTCTTGACAAAGCATCGGCATCGCCGTTCTCTCTGCCTGGCCTGTACTTTATTGTAAAGTGGAAATCAGCCAATTCTACAACCCACCTGGAAGTGGTTGCGTTCAGTTTTGCAGTAGACAGAATGTAGCTGAGCGGGTTGTTATCGCTGTATACAGTGAAGGTCGGAGCATAGTACAAATAATCACGGAACTTATCAGTGATTGCCCATTTCAGAGCTAGAAATTCTAGCTTGCCCGAGTGGTAGTGATAGTTCTTCTCAGCTGCTGTTAAGGTTCGAGAGCCATAAGCAATGACCCTAAGCTTCGCATCTTGCTTTTGATACAGAACTGCTCCCAAGCCTTGGTGCGACGCATCAGTGTGTACAACAAATGGCTGAGTGAAATCAGGGAAACCTAAGACTGGTGGGTGAAGCAAACACTCAATCAGCTGTTCAAGTGCCTGTTGATGCTGGTCAGTCCACAGGATTGGCTTGTTTGAGGGCACCACATGACTTGCTTTCTTTGTTTTTGTTTTCCGTGGGTGGTGAGGTAATTTCTCTGAATCTGCTTTCAGGAGGTCATACAGGCAGCTGGCCCTCCTAGAAAAGTCTTTGATGTACTGTCTGTAGTAAGTGAGCAAACCAAGCATTTTTCTGAGCTGGCCCACAGTCTCTGGTCTGATTTCTTTCAATGCTCTTACTGCTTCAAAATTGGCTGGGTCAACTCGGCTGCCCTCTGCAGACACTATTCTTCCCAAATAACGGACCTGGGGTTTAAAGAGATCACACTTACTTGGTTTGAGTTTAATGCCATACTCTCTGAGACGCTGCAAAACTTTTCGCACATCATTCACATGGCTGTCGAAGGTTTTACTGAAAACTAGCGTGTCGTCCAGATAAGAAATGCAGATGTTATCCCGGAGCCCTTCCAAACACTCCTCCATACACCGCTGAAAAGCTGCAGGAGCGTTCATGAGGCCGAATGGCATACGTATCCACTCATAGAGTCCCCATGGGGTCACAAATGCTGTCAGTGGTCTGCTTTCTTCAGAGATGAACCCCTGGTGATACGCTTTTCCCTGGTCTAAGAGGGAGAACCAGGAATTACCACCTAAACTGTCCATGATGTCTTGGACCCGAGGGATAGGCTGGCGGTCGGGATGTGTCTTTCTGTTCAGGTCTCTGTAATCTATACACAACCGGAGGGTCCCGTCCTTCTTCCGAACGCACACGACAGGTGAAGAATATGAAGAGTTTGACTTCCTAACCCAGCCCTGGGCTATGAGGTCATAAAGGTAACCCTTCATCTCCTGATACAGTGGCCTGGGCACTGACATGTATGTGCGCTTGACTGGTTCAGAGTCCTTTAGAGAAATAGTCATTTTCAATCGTTCAATACAGCCAATGTCATTGTCTGATCTAGAGAAGGAGTGGCACTCTTCTCTAAGCATTTGCCTAACAACCTCTCTCTGCTCTTCGGTGAGGTGATTTAAACCTACTGGTGGATCCCACTGTTCAGTAGCAGTACATGGGGTTCGAACGCTTGTGTGATTCACTGTGGCTGGGGTGACAGTTTTTTCAAAGACCTGGGCAGGTAACACAGTCATAATGGTTTGTACTGTACCGATTATTGTGCGTCCTAGCAGGGCAATGTCGTGGTCAGTGGGGTTAGAGACATCAAGCATGACAACTGGAAAAACACCTTTCCTGACTCTGACTAGTGTGTCAAAGAACTCAAGGTCGTCTGGCCACTGCGGGTTCAGGTCTGGCTGGAAAAGCATTGTCATGTCCTCTTTGAAAGGCTGGGAAGCTACACGGCACTCAATCTGAATGCTACTGTGTTTTGGTACAGCAACCTTCTCTTTCTTGGTTTTCACTGCATATTCATCTGTCTGTTCTGCGCTAACAGCCTGTATAAAAGCTCTCACCTTGTTTCTTTTGAGGCTTGGGAAAGCTGTTTTTACTGTACTGTATCGTTTAGTCTTTTCAGTCATTGTCAGGATGTGCTCGATAACATTGAAACCTATGATGGGATGCGATAGGTGACAGCCTTTCATTACCAGCACTGGGATGATCAGTTCCTTTGTTTGGTCAGTTTCAGAGGCTAGCCGAAAAGTTGTTTCAATCCATCCCAGGTACGGCATTTCAGTCCCATTTGCTGCAGTCAACCTTAGACCATCAGGTGAGTCCAGGATTTCTGAAACATCTCTCAGCCTTGCGTTTGGGAGAGATTTCTCTTTCCATCATTCATCGATGACCGATACCTGAGAGCCTGTGTCCCATAGAGCTTGGAGGTGGTGGCGATTCAGGTGACACTCAATAAGGCACTGTCTGCCGACTAGCGAGGTGACCTTACGGGGGTGGCAACCTTGAGCTAGGGATGGTAAAGAGTGGGCATTTTCCTCTGTGCAGGAAAACCTTTCCCTGGTAGAGTCAATTTTCAGGTGAGTGCATTTTTCCCTATGTTTAGTCCAATGTTGGTTTTGACATACTTTGGAACAGTACAGTGTCTCTTTACATGATGAACATTGTTTCAGGTTCTCAAATGAATCTTCTCTGGCACAATTTGCACATTTCTGGGACTTTTTGGTAGCTACGGTTAACACTCGTCCCTCAGCGGTAACCCTTCCCCGTTTAAAGGGGCCTCTCTTGATGGTCGGACTCCCCGGATTTTACATCCAGCTTGGAAATGTTCTCCACTCCCACATCGGAAGCAGTGTGTGCAGGGTGCATCTGTTCTGGCCCGCTGGCAGACAAAACACCTCCTTGGAGCTTGAGCAGAGCGGTTGGTATACAGGTTAGGTGCATATTGCTGCTGCGCAGGGTCAGGTGCTTGGGGCTGACTGTAGTTGCCGTAATACTGCTGATGGGAAACAGGTAGCTGGGGGTCCCTATCTGGCCTCCTAACTGGAGGTGGGGCATAGATACAAGGCAGTGACTGAAACATAGGCTGCTGTAATGTCTCCTTAATCTGAGCAATCTCTGCACTGAGACCTTTTAGAGAAGCTACACCTGTCTTAAGTTCAGCTAACTCTGTTAACAGTTCTGCGGGTATCTTAGCTTTGGCTTCCTTCACAGGACACTTTGCAGTTGGCGTATCTTCTAACTGGACTACACTTACAGTTGTAACAGGCTGTGGGGCATTAATTAAACCGCTTTTTGTTTCGTCTTTCTATCTCATTAGCACAAGCAATGTTAAGCTTCTCTAGCAAAACCTCATCTGATGTTTCGCTATCTAGCAGGAGAGGCTGCATGTCTATCCTGATACTGTCACTCTGGAGACCTGTAAGGACTGTGTGTAAACACATGCGCTGGACTAGAGCAGGGTCATACTTAAGCCCTGATTCTGACTCCTGGGATGCAAACAGTACTTTCTGCCTCAAATCTAAGACGCGCATCAGGAAGCTTTGAGGGGTCTCCTTGCTATGCTGTGCTTCTGAAGCTAGCTGTTTGTAAAGCTCTGTTGCACTCTTCTCTTGGAAGTGGGAACGCAGGATACATCTAAGTGTGGTAAGAGTTAGCTGGGGTTTACCTTCCAAGTAGCTGCGTAGCTGTGAGCCTGGAGAAATAGCCCTGACTACTGCGTCTACTATTTCTACCTCAGGATTGCCTCTGTTAAGTCCATTCTCGATCTGATGGGCAAGGCTGGAAAAAATCAGTTTATCTTTCTGGCCCGGTTCACCTATCTGACCAGAAATTTTAAACTCTTTGCGCCAATATGAGCTGGGCTGTGCACTGGGTGAGAGCGGCACGCTCACCTGAAGATTAGCATGGGGTTGGGGCTGACGCAGAGAATCACTGGCTTTGTCTGCAGTAATCTGCTCAGTTCCCACCCCTTGTTGTGGGGTTGCAGTTCTCAGTTCCTCTATTCTGTGATGTGTTCCGGCTGTTTCAATATCATGGTCAGTTTGCCCTGTTTTGTTATCTAAACCACTGATCATCTCTGTCATTTTGTCTTTAAGTAGCAACAATTCCGACATGCCGCCATCTTCTAACTCTGCAGCTTCCTCTCTTTCAAGGAACCTCATAATGTGAGTCATCAATGATATGCGGGATTTGTCTTGAACATCTCTTCTCTGTTCGCCTGAAATGTCAAGGAAATCACATATCTCTAGTAACTTGTCTTTAGTCAGGGTGTGTAATTCTCCTACTACCTCTTCCTGTAGTTCTTCCAAGGTGGTCGTCATGTTGACAGAACAGGAGGAACTTTTACTGTGCAGGAGTTGACTCTGAATTAGATGGTCCTTACTGTCTCTGATGGTCGATCAATAGCCTCAGTTGACACGTACTTAACCACCAACTTCCAGCTCTCCTCGAACAGCAACACTTTCCTCACTGCAGCCTGCCTGAGTTATGTGGAGATTTAGCTGGATCGGAATTCAGCGACCAGGATGTGGAAACTGGACATCTGAGCAGCAATCTCAGCGGAGCCTCCAAAAATGTTACGCCCCTGAAAAAGGGGAGAAATAATCACGAGAGTGATACGGTATTGTTTCCTCACTGAGAACTTTTACTGTAATCATTTTTCCAAAGTAACACATTTTACACAAGTAACACATTTTACAAAACAACAGATCTACAGGAAAGAGCTAGTGTTGTAGGGTACAAGGCTTATTCAAGTCACAACAGTATACTCTAATTCACTGAAACATACACTCATTTCAATATAACTGTCAAGCACAACGTTTTAACTCAGTAAACCATAACTCAATTTATCAACAGTCAATAAAGTGTTTGAAAAACCCTTACACAAATAACACCGCAACATATCTTATTAGCAACGCACATGTTCATTCACATGTTCATTCACGATCGACATAAAATGGCAGCTACTCTCAGTACGAAGCTAGCCTTAGCTGCAACCGAGCAGGGCTCATATTACTCTGCAAACTTAACTCAACTTCCTCAATATGTTACTAAGACACACCTTAAACACTCTTGACATGTTAGCGAATTATTACATTTAAATGACTCATTTTTATCATCAATATCGTACCTGAAAAAGGGGAGAAATAATCACGAGAGTGATACGGTATTGTTTCCTCACTGAGAACTTTTACTGTAATGAGGAAAAGACCGCGATTTCCCCGCGAACTTGGGTGGAGACCAGAGCAATCGATCTCAGGCTCATAGATTAAAGAGCATTTAGTAGATCACAGATTAACACTTTTCCCCTTCAATTAGGCACCACAAAATAAAGTAATCAATATAACGTTTACACATTCCTTTTACAATTCTTACCCTTTGTACACTTGATGGATTTTAACTTTAACACAATTATATGAATGTTATCAATCTCTATCAACTAATCCAGAATGCATGATCTTTTTAACCTTAGATGTTTTAAGATCCTCACATACTATGAACTTACTAATACTTTTTAATGTATAGCAGGCTATGAGTATTTCCTTTAACCTGTCACATATGCAACTATAAACTATTTTCCAGGGGTTGTAAAGCCCTAGTTAACAGCCTATTTATCTGTTGCTCCATGTAACTCTTGACAATAATATCTGTTTCTCACTCCGCCATATTAGGTCTCTCTTCTCCCATGGATAATCAGACCTAGGTTGCGCCTCCGGAAGATCTGACCATCCCCTCCTAGACGTATTTAGACAGGCGACCTATATTAATGTAAACATGTCTCTGTCCTCCTCCCTCATAATTATATTACTATATTTCGCCTTCCAATTTACGTTTCCTGCCAATGTCTTTCCACCAATTTTACGTTTTAGGTACTCAACATTTAGCTAGTTTATATTGGTAGTGGCCACAGATACCATGGAGTCATTTCGGACCCCTCCTCCTCCTGTTTGAACTTATACCCGATTCCTATCTTCCATTTGCACAGAATACTTGGTTCCCTTTAAAACATTTTTCTCCACACAAACTTATAAAGACAGGTCACCAGATACAAACTCCCTTCCGGATAGTTCCAGCGTCTAACACCCAGAGTACATTAAAATCCTCTAATCGCTCCCGCCTTTCACTCTCACATCAATTGTTTCCTCATTTAATGCCAACACACAGTTGTATCCTTCATTCCATCATGCAATGCAGACACACAGGTGCATTACTCATTCCTTATTTAATGTAATCATACAGGTGCTATTCCCCAAAACATTGAATAAAGCTTACTAACCTTGTTATTTGCAGCTGAGTTTTTCAATGTTTGTTGAATCTCATCACCACCTCTGTCGCATACCAGTTTGCCACCGGCCTGTAAAGAACCCACAGTAAAGGGCCAGGTCTTTGACTTACGGATTTTTCATCTGCCCGTGCACTGTTTCGGTGTCTCCTTGGAACGACAGCGGCAGTTTTTTGAGATCCGGCTCGAATAGGACCAATTGTTAGAATAATTTGATATCTTGATGATAATAATCAATAATCAATTCGCCTTGACTAATGCCCAAGGTTTGTAAGACAATGGGTTAAATAATTAGGCAAGGACTCAGCTTTCTACAAAAGGTTTCTGTAGCTTTATTCAGAGAACGTTCTGAGGTCAGGATAACAAAACAGTCATTTTATAGTTCTTGCTTACTTACGCACATGCATTTACACACAAACTGTTGGTAACCTGCATCCCCCATTGACTTCCCACACTGTTTATCACTACCTAGCTCAGCCTGTTCCTTTCCCTCAAGGTTAGGAATCCTTTGAAGTTTTACTCCCTTTACCATCTGTCCCCTGCTCTCTAAACTAATTACATACACACATTTCTTTCCCTCTCCAGTGGTTCCTGGACTTTCTGGAACTAATCAGACCAATCGATCACTACATTGATCATTACATTGATTATTCATTAACCATGCTGTATGACTAATAATTCATCATGGTTTATTGATTCATTTACCTTTATTAGATAATTCCCTTATCAAGTGTTTAGCCACAAGTCATGTACTCAAGGGCCTCAGACTTGGAGTGCTGATCTAGGATCAGGTCCTCCTGGTCCATATAATTATGATCTAAATGGGAAAACTAATCCTAGATCCTACTCTGAGACACTTTGTGAATATGGACACTATCATATAATGATGATATTAAAGGTATGTGTGTGTGTGACTTGCTGTTTATCCTCACAGATTGGGGATAAGAGTTATCATTGAACCTGGTGGTCAGTCTGTAGGCTGCTGTACAGCTTGACGGACCGTAGAGGATTGAACATTTATCCTCCTATATTTGGGGTTCTGAGAATAAAACAGCTTCAGAACAATCAATGTAGAAATATGTGTTTACAGTTCTACAGATCTGTTCAATACGTTGTTGAAGACATGCAACACATCACACACATTACATACATAGTGAAATATACTTACAGACAGACAGTATTCACATAGACAGACGTAGACAGACATGCAACACATCACACACATTACATACATAGTGAAATATACTTACAGACAGACAGTATTCACATAGACAACCATATAGCACAATACAACACAACACAATATGAGCCTGGTTCATTTTCAGTAATGAGGCCCTGTACCCCATTTACAGTTTCTACTTCAATGTATCAGGTGGAGTTATTCACCAGCTATAGAGTGACTTGTTGTTTATGTTTCTAAGACTGCAGGGTGGGAGATGCAACAATGGCCTTGAGAACAGCAGGAAGTGTGTTGGTGGTCTTTCTCTGGTCTGTAGCAGGTATGTTATCATTCATAATTATATTATAGTATCCTTAGACATTTCTAAAAGCATACAGATCTTAATATTATTCTGGTGTGTTCAGTGGTGTCATCTGTTAGGAATCCACTTCACCACTTCACTTTATTAGCTGAATTTCACACCTCAATAAGTGTAGCTGTGGTTTCCATTCACACTCAACTCAGAAACTAGAGACACAAAGTGTGAACACACCCTACTGTTAGTGTAAGCCAATAGGTAATACCCTTGTGTGAATGTTTCAGTGGTACTGGGTCAGAATGGTTGGAGTGTGACTTACACCAAGAAGAGTATCTGTGTATTGAAGGGGTCAACAGTGAACCTGGCCCTGGCCTGCACTTACAAGTATCCCAGAGGTCATAAGTGAGAGGTTATTTTCCCGACACAACACTCCGAGGGCCCTCACCTCCTCCCTGTAGGCCATCTCATTGTTGTTTGTTATCAAGCATACCACTGTAGTGTCGTCTGCAAACTTGATGATTGAGTTGGAGGCATTCATGGCCACGCAGTCATGGGTGAACAGGGAGTACAGGAGAGGTCTCAGAACACACCCTTGTGGGGCCCCAGTGTTGAGGATCAGCAGGGTGGAGATGTTGTTTCCTACCTTCACCACCTGGGGGAGGCCCGTCAGAAAGTCCAGGACCCAGTTGCACAGGGCGGGGTCGAGACCCAGGGTCTCGAGCTTAATGACGAGTTTGGAGGGTACTATGGTGTTGAATGCTGAGCTGTAGTCAATGAACAGCATTCATACATAGGTATTCCTCTTGTCCAGATGGGATAGTGCAGTGTGCATTGTGATGGCGATTGCATTGTCAGTGGACCTATTGGGGCGGTAAGCAAATTGGAGTGGGTCTAGGCTGACAGGTAGGGTGGAGGTGATAAGATCCTTGACTAGTCTCTCAAAGCACTTCATGAGTGCAATGGGGCATTAGTCATTTAGTTCAGATACCTTAGCTTTCTTGGGAACAGGAACACTGGTTTCCATCTTGAAGCATGTGGGGACAGCAGAGTGGGATAGGGATTGGTTGAATATGTCCGTAAATACACCAGCCAGCTGGTCTTTACATGCTCTGAGGACGCGGCTAGGGATGTCGTCTGAGCTGGCAGTCTTGTGAGGGTTAACACGTTTAATGTTTTACTCACGTCGGCCACAGAGGAGAGCCCACAGGTTTTGGTAGCGGGCCATGTCAGTGGCACAGTATTGTCCTCAAAGCGAGCAAAGAAGTTGTTTAATTTGTCTGGGAGCAAGACATTGATGTTTTCTTTTAGTAATCCCTGATTGACTGTAGACCCTGTCACATGCGTCTCATGTTTGAGCCATTGAATTGCTACTCTACTTTGTCTCAATACTAACGCTTTGCTTGTTTGATCGCTCACCGAGTCAGCGTATACATCAATGTTGTTGTCTGAGGCTATCCGCAACATATCCCAGTCCACGTGATCAAAGCAATCTTGAAGCGTGGAATCCGATTGGTCAGACCAGCGTTGGATAGACCTGAGCACGGGCATTTCCTGTTTTAGTTTCTGTCTATAGGCTTGGAGCAACAAAATGGAGTCAAGGTCAGATTTGTCGAAGGCAGGGCGGGGTAGGACTCAGCTGAGTATCTCTTCACTTTTAAAACTTACAACTTTGAATGGGGTCATAGTTTCTCAGGAACAACTCTGTCTGTCAAAGGTAACACTACCGTGTATGATACAACTGTAAATCATATTGAATTACAGGATAAAATAAATTAACCATGCTGTTAACACAGAGGTCTATGTGGTTTTATACATATTGTTTCAGGTCTGCAGGTAAAGGTGATTCCTGCTGGAAAGGGACAGAGGACACTGACCTATAGCACCACCTGCACTCTGACCGACAACTTCAGCCCCAACTTCATCTTGTACAAGAACAGACAACCTGTAAAAAAGGGCTCCTCCCCATGTACTCCATCAGCAGTGAGGATGCAGACAGTTACTCCTGTACTGTAAAAGGCCGTGAGGATCTCAGATCTCCTGTAGTGTGTGAGTACAGTACAACAGTACTGTCACGCCCTGGTCTGTTTCACCTGCCCTTGTGATTGTCTCCACCCCCTCCATGTGTCGCTTATTTTCCCCAGTGTATTCATCCCTGTGTTTCCTGTCTTTCTGTGCCAGTTCGTCTTGTATGTTCAAGTCAAACAGCGTGTTATCCCGTGCTTCTGCCCTTTCTATTCTCCTTTACTAGTCCTCCCGGTTTTGACCTCTGCCTGTTTTTCTGGACTCCATTCCCGCCTACCTGACCATTCTGCCTGCCCTGACCTCAAGCCTGCTTGCCATTCTGTACCTCTGGAACTTTGAACTGGTTTTGACCTTTTGCCTGTCCACGACCATTCTCTTGCCTACCCCTTTTGGATTGTTAATAAACATCTTGGACTCTAACCATCTGCCTCCTGTGTCTCTATCTGTGTCTCATCTTGTGCCTTTATAAGTACAGTATACTTGTAACAGTCGTCGTATGTAGTGGACCAAGGCGCAGCGGGTCGAGTGCTCATCTTAACTTTTATTTAGAACACTTAATAAACAAAACAAGAAAACGATCGACCGAACAGGATTACAGGCTAAACACAGCTATACAACCAGAACTTCCCACAAAGGGACAGGTGAAAACAGGGCTACTTAAGTATGACTCTCAATCAGCAACAACGATGTACAGTTGTTCCTGATTGAGAGCCATACTAGGCCAACAAAGAAATACACAACATAGACAGAACATAGAAATATGAAATATAGAACATAACCCAAAAAAACCCGGAATACTCTAACCAAACACCCCTCTACATAAACACATATACTAACACACCCCGAAACACATAAAACAAATACCCCCCTGCCACGTCCTGACCAAACTACAATAACAAATAACCCTTTTACTGGTCAGAACGTGACAATACTACTTAGCAAGTATCATGCATCTTACTTTATCAATCATTACAGAACAAAAAGCATTTTTTTAACTTATTGTCTATATTACTTTAAATTATTATAATTATTCTGAAAGTATTGTGACATTAAGGCTTTGGGACTTTAATATTTTACATCAGATAAACCAAAGAGCACCTCAGTGTCAGTCAGTCCCTCTGGTGAAATAGTGGAGGGCAGTTCAGTGACTCTGACCTGTAGCAGTGATGCCAACCCACCAGTGGACAAATACAGTGGGGGAAAAAACTATTTGATCCCCTGCTGATTTTGTACGTTTGCCCACTTACAAAGAAATGATCAGTCTATAATTTGAATGGTAGGTTTATATGAACAGTGAGAGACAGAATAACAACAAAAAAATCCAGAAAAACGCATGTCAAAAATGTTATAAAATGATTTGCATTTTAATGAGGGAAATAAGTATTTGACCCCTCTGCAAATCATGACTTAGTACTTGGTGGCAAAACCCTTGTTGGCAATCACAGAGGTCAGAAGTTTCTTGTAGTTGGCCACCAGGTTTGCACACATCTCAGGAGGGATTTTATCCCACTCCTCTTTGCAGATCTTCTCCAAGTCATTAAGGTTTCGAGGCTGACGTTTGGCAACTCGAACCTTCAGCTCCCTCCACAGATTTTCTATGGGATTAAGGTCTGGAGACTGGCTAGGCCACTCTAGGTCCTTAATGTGCTTCTTGAGCCACTCCTTTGTTGCCTTGGCCATGTGTTTTGGGTCATTGTCATGCTGGAATACCCATCCACGACCCATTTTCAATGCCCTGGCTGAGGGAAGGAGGTTCTCACCCAAGATTTGACGGTACATGGCCCCGTCCATCGTCCCTTTGATGCGGTAAAGTTGTCCTGTCCCCTTAGCAGAAAAACACCCCCAAAGCATAATGTTTCCACCTCCATGTTTGACGGTGGAGATGGTGTTCTTGGGGTCATTCCTCCTCCTCCAAACACGGCGAGTTGAGTTGATGCCAAAGAGCTCCATTTTGGTCTCATCTGACCACAACACTTTCACCCAGTTGTCCTCTGAATCATTCAGATGTTCATTGGCAAACTTCAGACGGGCATGTATATGTATTCTTGAGCAGGGGGACCTTGCGGGCGCTGCAGGATTTCAGTCCTTCATGGCGTAGTGTGTTACCATTTGTTTTCTTGGTGACTATGGTCCCAGCTGCCTTGAGATCATTGACAAGATCCTCCCGTGTAGTTCTGGGCTGATTCCTCACCTTTCTCATGATCATTGCAACCCCACGAGGTGAGATCTTGCATGGAGCCCCAGGCAGAGGGATATTGACAGTTCTTTTGTGTTTCTTCCATTTGCGAATAATCGCACCAAATGTTGTCACCTTCTCACCAAGCTGCTTGGCGATGGTCTTGTAGCCCATTCCAGCCTTGTGTAGGTCTACAATCTTGTCCCTGACATTGTTGGAGAGCTGTTTGGTCTTGGCCATGGTGGAGAGTTTGGAATCTGATTGATCGATTGCTTCTGTGGACAGTTGTCTTTTTTACAGGTAACAAGCTGCGGTTAGGAGCACTCCCTTTAAGAGTGTGCTCCTAATCTCAGCTCGTTACCTGTATAAAAGACACCTGGGAGCCAGAAATCTTTCTGATTGAGAGGGGGTCAAATACTTATTTCCCTCATTAAAATGCAAATCATTTTATAACATGTTTGACATGCGTTTTTCTCGATATTTTTGTTGTTATTCTGTTTCTCACTGTTCAAATAAACCTAACATTAAAATTATAGACTGATCATTTCTTTGTCAGTGGGCAAACATACAAAATCAGCAGGGGATCAAATACTTTTTTCCTCCACTGTACACCTGGTACAAGAAAAATGGATCTTCACTGAAAGGATCTGAAATGACATACAATTTCACAACCATCAGCTCTGAGGACAGAGGAGAATACTACTGTGGGGCTGAGAATAAATATGGACGTGTCAACTCTTCTTCTGTGTCTGTGAACGTTCAATGTTAGTACACCTAACCTCATCTTTTGATCAGAGGATCACATTTAAAGGATCATCAACAGCAGCGTGGAAGAATGGAAGAACAGTCTAGCTTACTACTGTACAATTCCCATTAATTTGCTCTACTAAGATGAGTGTGACAGTGGTGGCACCTTTCCATCCCTTTCCTGCTCCTTCAGTAATCAAGGTATTTATCTTAGGTCTACTAGCTACATGGCTTGGTTTTGTGCTTGTGTCCATTTGTGTGGCTCTCACTAACTCCTTTGTGTTGTATCCACTCAATGGGTAAGCTGTGTGTGTGTGTGTGTGTACTGCTTCTGCAAACCTAAGCCAGGCATCCAGCCTAGGATGCTCCTCCATTGTTCATTCATTCACTCACAAACACACAAACACTCAACGTGTACATGGTCATCCACCTGAACTCAACCCTGTTGATGTTGTCCACTATTGATTGCACACGTTCAGATAGTATTCTACTTTCTGTTTCTCAGTGTTTCTTCTGTGTTGTGCCTTATGAACATTACTCTGTCCTTTACTGACTTCTTCTCTGTAGTGGCCTGTTGTTGTTATTGTTGTATTGACCATGTTGTCTTTTGTTGTTATGTCCCCAGTGGCCTGGCTGTGTTGGGCAGGGCTGTGAGGTGGTGGTGGTGGTGGTCTCTGGGGGCTGGTCTAGGCAGAGAGGCAGAGGCAGGAGGAACCTGCAGTGGCTGTGGGTGTTGAGGTGTTGACCATGCCAGGCCATGCCCAGGGCCTGGCTGGGGTACAGTACTGTACTACAACAAGCAGATTTAACATCCCCTAACTAAACACACACATGGCTGGGGTACAGTACAGTACTACAACAAGCAGGCTTAACATCCCCTAACTAATCACACACATGGCTGGGGTACAGTACTGTACTACAACAAGCAGGCTTAAAATCCCCTAACTAAACACACACATGGCTGGGGTACAGTACTGTACTACAACAAGCAGGCTTAACATCCCCTAACTAAACACACACATGGCTGGGGTACAGTACTGTACTACAACAAGCAGACTTAACATCCCCTAACTAAACACACACATGGCTGGGGTACAGTACAGTACTACAACAAGCAGGCTTAACATCCCCTAACTAAACACACACACGGCTGGGGTACAGTACTGTACTACAACAAGCAGGCTTAACATCCCCTAACTAAACACACACATGGCTAGGGTACAGTACTGTACTACAACAAGCAGGCTTAACATCCCCTTTCTAAACACACACATGGCTGGGGTACAGTACTGTACTACAACAAGCAGGCTTAACATCCCCTAACTAAACACACACATGGCTGGGGTACAGTACAGTACTACAACAAGCAGGCTTAACATCCCCTAACTAAACACACACATGGCTGAGGTACAGTTCTGTACTACAACAAGCAGGCTTAACATCCCCTAACTAAACACACACATGGCTGGGGTACAGTACAGTACTACAACAAGCAGACTTAACATCCCCTAACTAAACACACACATGGCTGGGGTACAGTACAGTACTACAACAAGCAGACTTAACATCCCCTAACTAAACACACACATGGCTGGGGTACAGTACTGTACTACAACAAGCAGGCTTAACATCCCCTAACTAAACACACACATGGCTGGGGTACAGTACTGTACTACAACAAGCAGACGTAACATCCCCTAACTAAACACACACATGGCTGGGGTACAGTACTACAACAAGCAGGCTTAACATCCCCTAACTAAACACACACATGGCTGGGGTACAGTACAGTACTACAACAAGCAGGCTTAACATCCCCTAACTAAACACACACATGGCTGGGATACAGTACTGTACTACAACAAGCAGACGTAACATCCCCTAACTAAACACACACATGGCTGGGGTACAGTACAGTACTACAACAAGCAGACTTAACATCCCCTAACTAATCACACACATGGCTGGGGTACAGTACTGTACTACAACAAGCAGATTTAACATCCCCTAACTAAACACACACATGGCTGGGGTACAGTACAGTACTACAACAAGCAGGCTTAACATCCCCTAACTAATCACACACATGGCTGGGGTACAGTACTGTACTACAACAAGCAGGCTTAACATCCCCTAACTAAACACACACATGGCTGGGGTACAGTACTGTACTACAACAAGCAGGCTTAACATCCCCTAACTAAACACACACATGGCTGGGGTACAGTACTGTACTACAACAAGCAGACTTAACATCCCCTAACTAAACACACACATGGCTGGGGTACAGTACAGTACTACAACAAGCAGGCTTAACATCCCCTAACTAAACACACACACGGCTGGGGTACAGTACTGTACTACAACAAGCAGGCTTAACATCCCCTAACTAAACACACACATGGCTGGGGTACAGTACTGTACTACAACAAGCAGGCTTAACATCCCCTTTCTAAACACACACATGGCTGGGGTACAGTACTGTACTACAACAAGCAGACTTAACATCCTCTAACTAAACACACACATACTTGACTTATTTACATAAGGCTCCATGGGATATGAAATGTGTAGGCCTATTTGATCAGACCCCCTTTTGAGAAACATGTTAAAGTTGATTATCAGTCTGCAACTACCACAAGACAGTCATATCTTCTTCCTTCCTGTCCTGACTGTGATGTAAGATACCTGCCTTTCAGTCTTCTCTCCCATCTTCTCTAACTCTAACATAATATAGGTTACATTAGTCAAATAAATCAGTGACTGAAGGGGAGAAGAAATGTAATTACACTGTAACAAGCATTGTAGTTCATTGTAATAACTCATAGTTACACAGTAATAACAACATGTAACTGGTGGTAATTGCAGTTTGTAATTACAGAGATGTAACAACGAATGGTTGTTACCATGCTTGTTTCAAAATATTTTCACTAAATTCTATAATTTATTTTATTTTTATTTTATTTAACCTTCATTTAAGGTTAAGGACAAATTATTATTTACAATGACAGCCTACCACGGCCAAACCCTAACCTGGACGACGCTGGGCCAATTGTGCGCCGCCCTATGGGACTCCCAAACACTGCTGGTTGTGTACAGCCTAGAATCGAACCAGGGTCTGTGCCTCTAGCACTGAGGTGCAGTGCCTTAGACCACTGCGCCAGTCAGGGCCCCAAATGTAGTGTTTTCTTCTCAGCTGCATCTGATTCTGTAATAACTATCACAAGGTTGTAATCTCTTTTGGACTGAAGCGCTGGGTGTCTAGAGATTACATAGGCTCTAATTACCTACCCGTGAATGCACAAAATACCTAGAAATCAAAGATGAGCTTCTCCTTTAGTCCACTTTAAAGAAGAATAATGTAGCTATGACAATTTACATTACCCTATACTAGTTGTCATCATCATGACTTAGCTAATTGATGTGTTATCCAGTTTGCAATAATAGTGCTTACTAACACTAATAAGTTAGCTGGTGTTTAGCTACATTCAAAAGGAACTAACGTTACTCATAGTGTGTTGACATAAGTATATAGCTAGCTAACTAAGGTTAAAATGCTAGGTGTGTCTTACTTAATACCATCGGGGTACCGATACCCTGAGAACAAGGTTCCGGGAAGATTAGACCATTGAGGTCATCTAACTTTAGCTAGCTAGTTAGCTAGCGAGTAGCCATTATAGCATAGCTATTTGACAGCATTAGGTAGCTAGCTAGTCAAGGTAAGAAAACTAGGTAGCTTGCTAGCTAATCTCCAGATTGCATGGGAAAGTAAATTCCGTAGATGGTAAATAGCTAGCTCGCGTAGTTGGTAGGCTTAACAAAAACGCAAGAAAAGCTAACGTTAGCTAGTTACAGTTAATAAGCCAGCAAACACTAGGCTAGCTAGAGGCTAGTTCTCGAAAACTCTAGGCGACATTCTGCCTTCTCCCTACAGTTAACAGCCATTAGATTCGCCCACGACTGCCTCATGTGAACTACAATCCTGACGCTGTGGTTTAACGCTTAGAATCGTCAATAATCATTGCGATATGGCTATCGAAACATATGGCCCTTATCTTTCGTAAGCGAGACAGAATCCTTCAAATAAAAATATACACTTACTGCAGCAGTTTTAAAACATATCCATACAGCTATGGGTGCTTCCATCCGACGAAGCTACACTTCCTGAGTTACGCTTACACACAGGTGTTCGGCGCATTCTAGATAGCTATTTAGCACAGGTGGTCTCTGCATATCTTCCATCCATTTTTCATAAACAAGCGCTGTAACATGGAGATATGGCCTTGTGGGAACACTAACCCTAACACTCTCAAAACGTGTGTCAATTTAACCTTTTGTTTTTTGAAAATGATTTCTTGCTGATATGAAAGACAAGGTCTTTCTTCTTCCAAAACCATACTGTAAGCGATGCGTGTTAATGTACAGACCAAGCGTCGGGGATCTTAACAAAACTTTCCCCTACAAAAGACACCTTCGTCTAATGATTCTTATATGTAATGGAATAGAACTGAGAGTCATGATCAAAGGCTAGCGGCTAGCATCTATGCTAAATCTTCCAGCAGAATTCATGTATACTAAAAAGCTAAACAAATTGCATGGAAAATATACTTTCTATCTCCTGTGTTGACGTTTTTGTCTTGTCTACAACACTGTGTTTCTTTAGCAGCAATCTCTCATGTCTTTTTTTGCACATTGACCTTATTCTCAACCCTTTCTTTGTGCACTGTTAGGCCACGCCCACAGGTAGTTTCACTAAATAACGTTGTCGAACAGATGATGTTCTCATCCTGGACGGGAGGCAAGAAGGGACAAATAGCATAACGGGTAAGAAGAAATTGGAGAGAAGCATTTAACAGTAGAATGGCAGGTTATTAAAGTAACTGTCCAGTGAAATTCTCACTTTTAAAAGTTAATATTCTGTTAACTCACCCAAATAATTTTGTTGACTCATCAGATACTTGTATTTGCGGCCAAACTATTTTTTTTAAACTCACCTAAAACAGACTGTTTCAAAAATGCTTGCTATTTCCTAATAGAATATGATGTCATACTCCTGAGGAGGATGAGCTGTCCAATAAGTGATCTAGAGGAGGATGAGCTGGCCAATAAGTGGTCTAGAGGAGGATGAGCTGGCCAATAAGTGATCTACTGTAACTATTCTGTCAGATAAACAGCCCTCACAGTTAACGTAACTGTAATACAGGATGGCTGAACTATTTTACAGGCTGCATTACCAGGCTGTACTACCAGACCCCACCACAGGGTCATAGTAAAGACAGGCTGCTTTACCAGCCCCCACCACAGGGACATAGTATAGACAGGCTGCACTACCAAACCCTACCACAGGGACATAGTATAGACAGGCTGCACTACCAAACCCTACCACAGGAACATAGTATAGACAGGCTGCACTACCAAACCCTACCACAGGGACATAGTAAAGACAGGCTGCACTACCAAACCCTACCACAGGGACATAGTAAAGACAGGCTGCACTACCAAACCCTACCACAGGGACATAGTATAGACAGGCTGCACTACCAAACCCTACCACAGGAACATAGTATAGACAGGCTGCACTACCAAACCCTACCACAGGGACATAGTATAGACAGGCTGCACTACCAGACCCCACCACAGTGACATAATATAGACAGGATGCACTACCAGACCCCACCACAGGGGGCATAGTATAGACATGCTGCGCTACCAAACCCCACTAAAAATCACTTTATTTGCCACATGCGCCGAATACAACAAGGGTAGACTTTACCGTGAAATGCTTACTTACCAAGTAGACTAAAGCAAAAAGTCATAATAAAAAATAACACAATAAGAATAACAATAACAATGCTACATACACTGTACATGTAGGTGGGGGCGAAGTGACGATGCATGTACAAGAGGGGGGGTGTCAATGTAAATTGTCCTGTGGCGATTTTTATAAATTGTTCAGCAGTCTAATGGCTTGGGGTTAGAAGCTGTTGAGGAGGCTTTTGGTCCTAGACTTGGCACTCCGGTACCGCTTCCCGTTAGGTAGCAGAGAAAACAGTCTATAACTGGAGTCTCTGTCAATTTTATGGGCTTTCCTCTAACACCGCCTATTATATAGGTCCTGGATGGCAGGAAGCTTGGCCCCAGTGATGTGCTGGGCTGTTCTCACTACCCTCTGTAGCACCTTACGGTCAGATCCTGAGCAGTTGCCATACTAGGCGGTGATGAAACCGGTCAGGATGCTCTCGATGGTGCAGCTGTTGAACCTTTTGAGGATCTGTGGGCCCATGCCAAATCTTTTCGGTCCCCTGAGGGGGAAAAGGTTTTGTCGTGCCCTCTTCACGACTGTCTTGGTATGTTTGGACCATGATAGTTTGTTGGTGATGTGGACACCAAGGAACGTGAAACTCTCGACCCTCTCCAGTACAGCCCCATTGATGTTAATGGGGGCCTGTTTGGCTCGCCTTTTCCTGTAGTCCACGATCAGCTCCTTTGTCTTGCTCACATTGAGGGAGAGGTTTTTGTCCTGGCACCACACTGCCAGGTCGCATAACCATTGAATATAGAGGAGTTTGATTTATGATTTACCCAAAATACTACAACAATATAGAAATACATACTGTACATCTAACATTGATTTATTTTGATGTTTAGCTACAATGTTTCACCAAAGATAGTAAATTCAAATGACTCTCTGGTTTTACAAATAATGACTGAACCTTTTCTTGTACTTTTGGGACTAATCTATTTTATTTCATTGTACTTTTGGGAGAATTATTTTGGTTCATTGTACTTTTGGGACTATGCTATTGCTTCCATTCTAAGTATTTGGCTGTTACTGCTGTTTGTCCTGCTGTCCAAAGGGTGGAGCTGGAGAACACCAGGCTGGTGATCAGATACCCAAACCGCTGGATGCAGAGAACCCCTTCTTCTCCTCAGAGGACCAACCCTATAGGCCTCAACACTTCCTTAGCCTCCCTGTACACCTCCACATGGTAAGGACATCTGTCTGTCTGTCAAAACATCAACTTCCATTTCTAAACATATATAAGCATTTATAATGGGATAATTATGAGTTATTCTGAAGTTTTACCAATCAACTCATATGATACTTTTTGATACAGAAAAATGACAGACAAATGCTGGATTGAGCAGGCGGGAGCACAGGCATGCGGGTGAAAGTGTTTTCATATGTCCTCCATAGAGATAGATAGAGGACTCTAGTTCCCAAAAAGTCAATTTTAGCATGGGCAGCACCATTGAGGACTTCCAATTTCAATTGGGACTTCCAATGTGTTAAGGAAGGATCACATAATTCCATCCGGATCATCAGGAGGGATCAGTTAATTCATTATACTCATGAGCAAACATTCCATGACTGCAGGTGGCAGTAAATCGCTTACCTTGGCTTTATACCTGTTCAAACAACACGCTCCAGGTGGCAATATGCACCATTTCAGTTTGTTTACCAACTCATAGAAGTAGTAGAAGAAGAAAATGGACTACTTCAAAATGGAGATGGCCTCAATGGCACTGCTTAGTTCAAACTGCCCGTGAGAGCTCACTGAAGCAAAAATTGGACAGATACAAAGAAGAGTCCTCTGTCATTCTTTATGGTGACCTCTCTCTCTCTCTCTCTCTCTCTCTCTCTCTCTCTCTCTCTCTCTCTCTCTCTCTCTCTCTCTCTCTCTCTCTCTCTCTCTCTCTCTCCCTAACCCTAAATCCCCTCCTCTCTCTCTCACTCTCTCTCTCTCTCTTTCCAAACTCAAGCCTGACCAGAGAGGAAGAGACATGAAACCATTGCAACCCTGACCACCCTGACCACTGTGTATCCCTACTTTAAAAGGGAACCGGAGGCTTGGATAGAATGAGGGTGTTGGTTGGTACTTTTGTAGTCCTCTGACACAGACAGAACACTGGACATACAATATGAGTGTCACGTCCTGACCATAGTAAGAGGTTATTTCTATGGTAGATTAGGTCAGTGCGTGACAGGGGGTGTTTTTCTATGTTTTGTATTTCTATGTTTATGTTCTAGTTTTGTATTTCTAGGTTGGCATTGTTTGGGATGATCTCCAATTAGAGGCAACTGGTCGTCATTGTCTCTAATTGGAGGTCATATTTAAGTTGGTGTTTGTCCCACATGGGTTTGTGGGAAATTAGTTTTGAGTTTGTGTATGTTAACTCTGCGTCATGGTTAGTTGTTTTTGGTATTTAGTTTATTTATATGTACTGCATAGTTTCACAGTGTAAATAAAATGTGGAATGAAACACGCGCTGCACTTTGGTCTGCTCCTTCTTCATCCTACGACAACCGTGACAATGAGTGCGTGAAGTGTCAATCAAAGAGGAGTGCACCTCTAATTTCCTTCCCCCTCTCCCTCGGACTGAGCTGTGAAAAATGTCATCATTGATGTCAGATGATCGACATCATCTGCAGACCATATTGTGGACACTGTCTGACCTGCAAATTTACACCCCCCCACCCCTCAACACCCCCATGAAGATGTTCACACATTTCTTAAAGCCCTTCACTGACGTGTTGGTTGTCAGGAAGAGGCATCATGAAGACAGGAAGACAGCTCTGCATCACCATCTTATTCCCTCAGTACATACAGTTGTTGTGAACCACAGAACTCACACCCTTCTGTTTCATTCTCTTCTTGGACAGTAAGCTCACCTCCCCTCTCTCTCCTCACGCTGTAAGTACGCTTGATGTCTATCTTTTCATTATTATTTGTTTCTAGTCATCAAACTTCTGCAAGGCAGGAGAATTCCAACTTCTGCAGGGCTTAACAATGTTTTTATACTGCTGTTTGTTTGTCTGTTAACCAAGAGATACATAAAGTAGACCTACATACAGTTTGTTTGTGTTAGCCTAGACGTACATACTGTAGACCTACATACAGTTTGTTTGTGTTAGCCTAGACGTACATACTGTAGACCTACATGGGCAGGTTAGATGTTTGGAGAATGAGGGACTTCTGTACCCTTGAGTGCCATGCATACAGGGACGTTTGAAATGTTCAATTTGATTGGTGGATTCAAATAAAGTGTTTAAAATGTGTGTGACACAGTGATTTAGCTGAGGGCCCTTTAGGACCAGTCTCACAGAGAGTGGTGTTGACATCTATACTGTCTAGGATGTGTGTTATAACTTTTCTTCATCCATAACAACCATCTCTCTAGACTTTGATACAGACTCCATGGGCCTTATGGGTCTTCAGTACAGATGCTCTGTGTGTGTGTGTGTGTGTGTGTGTGTGTGTGTGTGTGTGTGTGTGTGTGTGTGTGTGTGTGTGTGTGTGTGTGTGTGTGTGTGTGTGTGTGTGTGTGTGTGTGTGTAAGTCATTGCTGTTTAGCCTCACAGCTTGGGGATAGGAACTATCGTTGAACCTGGTGGTCAGTCTTCAGGCTGCTGTAACAGCTTGACAGACTGTAGAGGATGGAACATTTCTCCTCCTTTGGGTTTCTGAGAATAAAACAGCTTCAAAACAATCAATGTAGAAATCGACCGGCTCAATTCGGTCTTGAAATTGTGCTTTTTACATTGGATAAAAGTGCAAACTCGGAGCTAGAAAATGGCATATCATACACTGCAGTTGAGGAACAATGGGAAAGTATTCTGCTTTGAAAGTTGATAAACTTGTAACCTCACTTTTGAGAAAATGGCTTTTGAATGTTTTGGTACACCTACTGGAGAGCTCTTTTTTGTCTACACCCATTCAGCATTGTTCACACCCTCTTAAACGGCCCCACAAACCGTGGACCCAGCTTCCGGCAGGGCAGGCGGAGGGTCAGGTTTTGAGTTGAGAGCCAGACTCTGTTCCCCGGTGTGAACACCGGGGCCTCACTGCGGTGACGGTCTGCGGCAACTTTCTGGTGCCGTACGGCGCACGGAAGGTGGACGTGAGCGGTGTCTCAGGTTTCCTCCGCGTGCCGGAACCAGTCGTCCACCGCAAGAGCCTCGGTCTGACTCTGATTCCAAGGGGCCAGAACAGGCAGATACCCCAACACACACTGAAAGGGAGAGAGGTTAGTGGAGGAGTGGCGGAGCGAGTTCTGGGCCATCTCTGCCCAGGGCACGAACGCCACCCACTCCCCTGGCCGGTCCTGGCAGTAAGACCTCAGAAACCTACCCACATCCTGGTTAAGTCTCTCCACCTGCCCGTTACTCTCAGGGTGAAAACCTGAGGTAAGGCTGACCGAGACCCCCAGATGTTCCATGAACGCCTTCCAGACCCTTGACGTAAACTGGGGGCCCCGATCAGACACTATATCCTCAGGCAGCCCGTAGTGCCGGAAGACGTGTGTAAACAGAGCCTCCTCAGTCTGTAGGGCCGTAGGGAGACCGGGCAAAGGGAGGAGACGACAGGACTTAGAAAAACAATCCACAACGACCAGGATCGTGGTGTTACCTTGTGAAGGTGGAAAAATCGGTTAGGAAATCCACCGACAAGTGCGACCACGGCCGTTGTGGAATGGGTAAGGGTTGTAACTTACCTCTGGGTAGGTGTCTAGGAGCCTTGCACTGGGTGCACACTGAGCAGGAGGAAACATAAACCCTCACGTCCTTAGCTAAAGTGGATAACAGATAACAGGCAACATTAGACTATATATGGATAACAGGCTACATTAGACTATATATGGATAACAGGCTACATTAGACTATATATGGACTACAGGCTACATTAGACTATATATAGATAACATGCTACATTAGACTATATATGGATAACAGGTTACATTAGACTATATATGGATAACAGACTACATTAGACTATATATGGATAACAGGCTACATTAGACTGTACAGTATATGGACAGCAGCAGTCAATACAGCAGGCTATGGTGATGATGATACTGATTCCTCTGCTAACTAATGCTACTACCAGTACTGTACACAAGGGTCAACAGTGTAACATAATATGATAGTGGTATGTTGTACTACTACAGACATCAGTGTTTGTGTGCTTCAATCTGACTTTGTCAAGTAGCCAGTGATGTGTTTCACCATTTTATCTGATTTATTTCCAGTTTGTAATGTTGATATCAGCCCAAGATTATTTTTAGTTTTTTATTTAACCTTTATTTAACCAGGAAGGGCTCATTAAGATTTTAAATCTCTTTTTCAAGAGAGTCCTTGCCAAGATAGGCAGCACCAAGTCATGACAAAAATTACAGACAAACAACATGAAAAACTACAAGTAATCTAGTAAAAACCATAGAATTCACAAGAGTGTAACAAAATCAAAAACAGCAAATTAAAAACGTTGACAGGTCAGGGAATCAGTCTCAAGATCATCCATCAGTGATTTAAAAATACCAATCGAGACAAGTTCTTCCAGTTTAAAAGTATTTTTTAAGGCTTTATTATTATTGAGGACATTATTATTAGGATGGTGCAGTAATGTTGAGATGCCAGTAGGGAGAGCTCTAGTCTAGAACACTGGAACCTTCAGTACCACTTTGATGCAGCTGATGAGGAGTGTACATTGAATGTGTTTGTAGAATAGAATGAATGACATCATGGATCTGACCAAATGTAAATGGAACTTTGACCTGTTCCATGTGGAACTCAGAGGGACAAGGCAACACATTCTAAGATATTATAAACATTCCATATAGAATAGTCAACATATTGTTAACATGGTTCTGTATTTAAATAAAAGTGGAAATGGGGGACATTTTGTCCATTTAAGAAATGTAGGGCCCACTCTAATACAGTAACCTTCCTTTTCTGATGTGCTGTTCTGGTCGTCATGCATGTTAATGTCTTAAAGAGGAAGAAAGGACAGTTCTGTATCAGCTACTTGTATCCTGACTAATTTAAATATGTATCAACCACAGAACTGACACATACTAGCAGTTGCCACTCACTACCAGTCAGTTGACTCACTGTACAAGACCTCACCCCTTCACGTCACTCTGTAAGTACTCTTGAAAATGTCTTGAAATATAGTTTTTAGTTAATTGTTTTTAGTCATAAGTCATATTCTTGAGGGTAATGTATCATTTTACATCTTGTTATGTTTTGAGCTGTGTTTTGCTTGTTACATCAGGGTCAGTATTCATAAAGTGTCTCAGTGTAGGTGTGTTGATCTACATAGAGATTAGATGATTAACCCGAGCAAAAAATACATGCAAACAAACATTGTAACACTGCAGTGTGTGTGTGTGTGTGTGTGTACTGGCCTGTGTGTGGGTGTGAATGACACAGTGGATTTAGCTGAGGGCCCTTCAGGACCAGACTGATAGGGAGTAGGGTTGACATCTATACTGTGTAGGATGTGTGTTTTAACTTTTCTACATCCATAACAACCAGCTCTATAGACTTTGATACAGACTCCATGGGCCTTATGTTCCTTCACTACAGATGGTGTCTGTGTGTGTCTGTGTGTGTGTGTGTGTGTGTGTGTGTGTGTGTGTGTGTGTGTGTGTGTGTGGGTGTGTGTGAGAGAGAGAGACACACAGTGGATTTATCTGAGGGTTCTTTAGGACCAGACTGATAGGGAGTAGTGTTGACATCTATACTGTGTAGGATGTGTGTTTTAACTTTTCTACATCCATAACAACCAGCTCTCTAGACTTCGATGCAGACTCTATGGGCCTTATGGGCCTTCACTACAGATGGTGTCTGTGTGTGCAGGGTACCTACACTACATGACCAAAAGTATGTGGACACCTGCTTGTCGAACATCTCATTCAAAAATCATGTGCATTAATATTGAGTTTGTCCCTGCTATAACAGCCTACACTCTTTTGAGAAGGCTTTCCATTAGATTTTGGAACATTGCTGCGGGGACTTGCTTCCATTCCGCCACAAGAGCATTAGTGAGGTTGGGGATTGATGTTCTGCGATTAGGCCTGGCTTGCAGTCGGCATTCCAATTCATACCAAAGGTGTTCGATTTGGTTGAGGTCAGGGCTCTGTGCAGGCCAGTACAGTTCTTCCGCACCAATCTCGACAAACCATTTCTGTTTGTATCTCGCTTTGTGTACGGCATTGTCATGCTGAAACCAGAAATGGCCTTCCCCAAACTGTTGCCACAAAGTTGGAAGCACAGAATTGTCTAGAATGTCATTGTATGCTGTAGCGTTATGATTTCCCTTCAATGAAACTAAGGGGCCTAGCCCAAACCATGAAAAACAACCCAATACCATTTTTCCTTCTCCACCAAACTTTCCAGTTGGCACTATGCATTGGGGCAGGTAGAGTTCTCCTGTCATCGGCCAAACACAGAATCGTCCATCGAACTACCAGATGGTGAATTGTGATTCATCACTCCAGAGAAAACGTTTCCACTGCTCCAATGTCTGCAAGCTTTACACCACTTGGCATTGCGCATGGTGATCTTCGTCTTGAGTGCGGCTGCTCGGCTATGTAAACCTATGTCATCTATGTAATCTATGTAATATATGTAAATCTATGTAAACCTGCTCTAGCAGGGCAGAAATCCATTTCGTGAAGCTCAGGACTAATAGTTCTTGTGCTGAACGTTGCTTCCAGAGGCAGTTTGGAACTCGGTAGTGAGTGTTGCAAACGAGGACAGAAATTTGTCAAACTGAGCTGTTGGAAAGGTGGTATCCTATGACGGTGCCACGTTGAAAATCAAGTCTTCAGTAAGGCCTTTCTACTGCCAGTGTTTGACTATGGAGATGGCATGGCTGTGTGCTCGATGTTATACACCTGTCAGCAACGATAGTGGTTTAAACAGCTGAATCCACTCATTTGAGGTGTGTGTGTGTGTGTGTGTGTGTGTGTGTGTGTGTGTGTGTGTGTGTGTGTGTGTGTGTGTGTGTGTGTGTGTGTGTGTGTGTGTGTGTGTGTGTGTGTGTGTGTGTGTGTGTGTGTGTGTGTGTGTGTGTGTGTGTTTTAACTATACTTGTGGGGACCAGAAGGGTTTATTGTTAAGTTTAGGGTTAAGGTTTGGTTTTGTGGTTAGGGTTAGGGTATGGGTTAAGGATTGGTTTTAGGGTTAGGGTTAAGGTTAGGGTTAGCGTTATGATTAGGGTTTGGCTAAGGGAAAATAGGATTTTGAATGGGAATTAAATCTGTGTCCCCACAAGGTTAGTTGTATAAGACTGTGTTTGTGCGTGTACATGTGCATGTGTGTGAGTCACCTGCTGTTTATCCTCACAGCTTGGGGATAAGTTATCATTGAACCTGGTGGTTAGTCTTTAGGCTGCTGTACAGCTTGACGGACCGTAGAGGATTGAACCTTTATCCTCCTATATTTGGGGTTCTGAGAATAAAACAGCTTCAGAGGAATCAATGTAGAAATATGTGTTTACAGTACTACAGATCTGTTCAATACGTTGTTGATGTTGCTGATGATGAAACATTTACTGTATCCATTAGGAAATTATTTTTGCATCATACAACATGTCATCTTAAATAGACAGACGTAGACAGACATGCAACACATCACACACATTACATACATAGTGAAATATACTTACAGACAGACAGTATTCACATAGACAACCATATAGCACAATACAACACAACACAATATGAGCCTGGTTCATTTTCAGTAATGAGGCCCTGTACCCCATTTACAGTTTCTACTTCAATGTATCAGGTGGAGTTATTCACCAGCTATAGAGTGACTTGTTGTTTATGTTTCTAAGACTGCAGGGTGGGAGATGCAACAATGTCCTTGAGAACAGCAGGAAGTGTGTTGGTGGTATTTCTCTGGTCTGTAGCAGGTATTGTCTCATTCATACCTTGATATGTTTGTCAGTCTAAAACATGTGTAGAATGTTCAAATTACATTTGCTTGTGTTCTGTTAGGCTTCTCCACTTCACTTTAAATAGATATGTTTCACACCTCACTGAGTGATGATTATCTGTGGGTTCAAATATGGCAACAAAGTGTGGACAAATCCTACTCTTAGTGTGAGCCAAAATACCTTGTCCTAATTCTGATACCATTGTGCTGTCTAACTGTGTTTCAGTGGTACTGGGTCAGAATGGCTGGAGTGTGACTTACACCACTCAGAGTATCTGTACCTTGAAGGGGTCATCAGTGGAGCTGTCCTGCTCTTACATATATCCCAGAGGTCATACAGTCACATCAACCTTCTGGTTCACTGAATGGGGGACTAGTGTAGAACCTGAAGATCTAGTTCAGGACCCAGAGAATGCAGGTCGTCTGGAGTATCATGGGGATAAGAAGAATGATCACAACCTGACAATCAGAGACCTGAGAGAGAGTGACTCAGCTATATACAGGTTCAGATTATTAACAGATCAGACCGGAGGGAAATATTCTGGAAGTCCTGGAGTCTCTCTGTCTGTCACAGGTACAGTTACATTCAATATAGTTAAACTGTTGAATTCCATTTAGTTCAGGATAAATGTATTGGTTTGTATTTATGTCTGTATAACACAGGATGTTCAATTAGAATTAGAATTCCAGTAAGTTCTGGACAATTGTTGTGGTGTGTATGTATAGTAGTCTGTATAACATAGTATTTCTTCCATCTTTGTATTAGAGTGATAAGTCAGTGATAAAGGGATTTACAGTGATATTGTTTTTTCTCCAGGTCTTCAGGTGAAGGTGACTGGTGGACATCAGGATAAGATACTGACCTGTATCACCACCTGTACTCTGACTCTGACCACCTACATCTGGTACAAGAACGGACAACATCTAGATGAGAGCACCTCCCCCCAGTACAAAGACCCAGTCTCCAGTAACTATGAAGACAGTTACTCCTGTGCTGTAAAAGGCCATGAGGAGCTCCACTCTCCTGCAGTGTGTGAGTGGGAATCTAATATGGAATGTATACAGAATGTTTGTACTAATTCCTTTTGGTCTCACTGTATAATTTGATAGGGCTTGGCTTTTATGAAAATAACTGAAAATACTGTATAATGAACTTATGTGATTCCATTATGTTTTAGGTGTCCAGGGTCAGGACTGCAACAGAGTGACTCACACCAACAGGACAATCTGTGCCTTGAAGGGGTCAACAGTGAACATATCCTGTACTTATTTTAGTCTTTATAGCATCACATCATTACTCTGGTTTAGTCCTAAACAGAGTGACAGCTGGGGGGATAGGTCGATCCCTGAGGTCTTAACCACAGACCCAGTGTATGCAGGTCGTGTGGAGTATGCTGGAGAGAAGGAGAGTGGTCGCTCCACCCTGAGAATCACAGATCTGAGAGAGGAGGACTCAGCTGAGTACAAGTTCATCTTTAACACACAGACATCAAGATGGGGATACAGCTTCCCTGGAACAACTCTGACTGTCACAGGTAACACTGGATCATGTTTTTCATACAGGATCATGTTTATACATAGATTTCTATTTGATGTTTAATTATACATTTTTTTATCCATAATACACTATTGGTTTAATTATGTTATTGTCAATGACTCTGTATTCAGACTTGCAGGTGAAGGTGACTCCTGCCACATATGCTGGGAAGAAGACACTGACCTGTAGCACCACCTGTACTCTGACTAACAACCCCACCTACATCTGGTACAAGAACGGACACAAAGTAAAGGAGGACTCTTCCAGCCTGTACTCAGACTACTTTAGTGATGCAGACAGTTACTCCTGTGCTGTAAAATACCATGAGAATCTCCACTCTCCTGCAGTGTGTGAGTCTGGACTTTTACATACAACATTTGTTTCAGGTTGTCAGACGATCATTATTTAATTTGCTGTGAATGTGACGTCCACTTCTGCTTTAGTTCCGTATCCTTTGCCACGCAGTGTTGAATGGGCTTCAAGATATATAATCAAATTCATGAAAATGCAGTCAATGGATGAATTTACCAGATACCTTTCATTACGTTTTTGCACCAAAGTTTAACAACTACAAAGCTGAGGGGATAGTCACTTCCTGGTTACTTTCACAGCATATGATTTAAACATTGATGATTTTGTTTTTCTATTTATTTTTGGAGGTGGGGTGCCCTGATTGGCGTCACTCGTTAGTCAGTATGTGTTACACCTGTGCTGGCATGTGGGTTTTTATTTTGTTTGCCTCTTCTTGGGAAAATGTTGTGGGCGCTCGTGGTGGGCACTCGTGGTGGGCACTCGTGGTGGGCGCTCGTGGTGGGCGCTCGTGCTGGTTACTCGTGGTGGGCACCCATGTCTATTTGGTTCCAGTTGTTGTTGCTAGTCAATTTTCAATGGACACCCCCTTGAGTGTCTTTCAGAACCCCTCCTAAAAACCCACTGGTCTCATTTTTGTCTTTAATTCCCCCTTTTGTTTGGGTGACATTTTAGGTTATCTTGCTGGGTAACGTAACAGCATAAGTGTATACAGTAGATATTGTAATTAAATAATTTTATAAAGGTGATATATTGTCTTGTATTTCAGGTCAGAAGTGTTGGAGTGTGACTTACACCCATCAGAGTATCTGTGCCTTGAAGGGGTCAACAGTGGACATATCCTGCTCTTACACATATCCCAGTTATCATGAGATCAAACAAGCTTTCTGGTTTACTAAATGGTCTGGTAAGGATGCTGAAGATCTGAACTCAGTGCCAGGGTATGAGGGTCATATAGAGTACCTTGGGGATAAGAAGAGTAACTGTACCCAGAGAATCACAGACCTGAGAGTGAGTGACTCTGCTGGGTACAGGTTCAGATTCATAACATCTGGAGGAAAGTTTTCTGGCTCACCTGTCTCCCTGACTGTCACAGGTAATCTGTCACTCATCTCACATCTATGACACATATCTAGATAGCTGTAATGTGAGTGTGGTTTTGTATGATTGCTAATGCATATGATGTGTGTGCTTCAGTGTATAATTGATTTTAGCTGTGATTTTGTATGCATGCTAATGAGAATGTTGAGTTTTAATCTGTTTTTATTGATTCTATTGAACCCAGGACTTCCTGGAAAACAGTGGAAATTATTACAGAGTTGACTGTCCTGACTAAATAAATCATATTAATGACCGTAATATCCTTATTAAAGGGCAGTCATACAGACACTGCAGTGTTATGTAACAGGGAAAAACAAATATAATATTTCAAATATAATATTTCATAAGAGGACATATATAGGAGGAGAATAATGATTTGTTTCTTTTTACTCCAGATGTTGTGTTGGAGATGGATCCTACATCTGTGTCAGAGAGGGAGAATGTCACACTGACATGTAGAACCAAATGTACACTGGACCCCATCACAGTCTACAGTTGGTATAAGAATGGACAGCCTATACCAAACAGCAACACCTACTCTCCTGTCTATAGACTATTCTCAGTCAGCAGTGAGGATACAGGCAGATACTCCTGTGCTGTAGAAGGCCATGAGGATCTCCCCTCTGCTGAAGAGACTCTCACTGTCACATGTTAGTACATTGGGGGTTTTAATGTCCAGTTTGATATACAGACAATGTTGATACTTGAATTTAGAATAGATTGTTTTCCACATAAATATATCTATCAATCAATATTTTTGTGTTTAACATCATTTCCCTGAATTTGTATTACCACAATATCATCATTATTTTTAGTGATTCTGTTTCAGATTTTCTTTTACTCTGAATTAATAATTTATTATAATTTATAAACTATTTCAAACTCACCCGTAAAATGTAAACACAAATGTTGCTATAAATAAATACAATGTATTTGACATCAGATGGTCCAAGGAACACCTCAGTGTCAGTCAGTCCCTCTGGTGAAATAGTGGAGGGCAGTTCAGTGACTCTGACCTGCAGCAGTGATGCCAACCCACCTGTGGACAAATACACCTGGTACAAGAAGAATGTAACCTCACCAAAAGCATCAGGACAGAGTTACAGCATCACTAACATCATCTCTGAGGACAGTGGAGAATATTACTGTGAGGCCCAGAATGGAAGAGGATCTATGAACTCTACAGCTCTGATGATCATTGTAGCAGGTAAAGTTACATCTTCAATACTTCAATATAAATTCATGTTCAATAACTAATTATTTTTCAAGGTAATCTTCTCATAGTTTGCCTTATTACATTTTGGTTTATAACTATACTAGGCTTTATATAGTATTGCATTAATGTCCTGTATTGCTGTATATTCATTTTCAGTTCATAATAACATGTACTCATATCATCTATATTATCTTTTAGAGAAACAAACCTCAGTTATAGCTGCAGCTGTAGGAATCATAGTGGTTGTTCTGGGTGTCATACTGGCTTCATGTCTCTCGGGCTTCATGTGGTTCAGGTGAGTGAAAATGCAGATTTTAAAGATTATTTCACTTTATTTTCTTCATTACTTTATTCATATATTCATTCATTCATTCATTCATTGACAAAACAGGAAGAAGGCCTCCAAATCCACCTCTGACACAAGACACACAGCAGACAACGGACAGGTGAGTCTGTTCAAACAGATGTAAGATCATTATCGTTAGTCCCGTGTGGCTCAGTTGGTAGAGCATGGTGTTTCAAACGCCAGGGTTGTGGGTTCAATTCCCCGGGGATCAATACGGAAAAAATGTATGAAATGTATGCATTCACTACTGTAAGTCGCTCTGGATAAGAGTGTCTGCTAAATGACGTAAATGTAAAGTCATTTTTATTGCTTTGTGGGACATTTCCACTCTTCATGCTGTCAGTCTCCAGGTCTATTTATATTGTCTGTTCTCTCTCTCCATCAGGGAGACTCTAGTCCAGTGTATGACAACATCTAAGGCATGGTCATGACCCCTACTGCAGCACAGACAGCAGCCACCGTCGACCAGGATGACGTTCACTATGCCAGCATCCACTTCTCTCACTTAAAAACCGTTCAGCTGCCTCAACCCCAGAAACAGGACGAGGATGTCCAGTACGATGCTGTGAAATTCAACCGCTCCAGTTATGCCAACCAGTGAGCATATTCTGCCATTACAGCAACAGTCAATTCTAGAGCATTATGGATAAACCGCATTAAAGGAGGTTGGCTTTTTACAACCAAATTTCTATTTTGTATGTAAATGTTATAGAAGGGTCCAGACACCTTTTATTGCGACTTCACTTGTTTTAGAGATACTTACCCCAACCAGCAATTCACTTCCTCATCCTCGGCTCTGAGAAAAGATGAACAACTGCTTCAAAAACACAATACGTCCTTTTAAAAACAGAAAGCCCTCAGTATAGTGATGCAGGATTTTAGATGTAAGTTGTACACATGAAATTATGTCATTCCAAACTTTATCCACAACGTTATATTCCATTTTGTGTGACTTGTGCTGTTTCCCCGTCCAACTGTTCTGTTCTCTGTGTAGCCTGCTGCTAGAACGGACGAGAGGGATCGTTCAAGTCTCAACAACATGGAACATAACGTTGTGGATTAAGTTCAGAATGACACAATTTCATGTGAACAACATCTAAAGACATGCATCACTATAGACTACTTAGAGCTTTTTAGTTTCTAAAAGGATGTTTTGGGGTGTTTTTGGAGCCCACTTACTGAACAACGAGGATGAGGAAGTGAATTGCTGGTTGGGGATAGTTTCTCAAGAAAGAGTGAATTCGCCCAAAAGAAATCTGGACCCTCCTATAACATTCCAGTTACATATGTTTTTAGATTTGGTTGTAAACAAGCTATATTCTTGATTACAGCTCATTCATATGCTGCTGCTTAGTGGACGAGAGGACCATGATGTCATTAATAAGTGAAAGAGTTGACCCCTAGTGGCGGCATTTCCTTACAAACCCAACAATATAATGAGAGAGTGGTGGTTTTGAGGAACTGTACTGTGTTCCAAATGGAACCCTATTCCCTATTTAGTGCACTACTTTTCACCAGAGCCATTTAGGTCTTGGTCAAAGTAATGCACTATAAAAGGTATATGTAGGTTTTTTGGGGATGCAGATTCTGTTTCATTTCTGTTTCTTTCTCTTCAGACCCACGGCAGCACAAGCAGCTGACGAGGACTCCTCTGTTCTCTACAGTACAGTCAACAAACCCAGAACCCAGAAAAGCTAAACACAACAAACCCCAGAACCCAGAAGAGCTGAACACAACAAACCCAGAACCCAGAAGAGCTGAACACAACAAACCCAGAAGAGCTGAACACAACAAACCCAGAACCAAGAAGACCTGAACACAACAAGTTTGACAGAAACCTTGTATATCTGGACCTGTATAGTCCAACTAAGTGTTATAATAATATATCATGATATGCCATTTAGAAACACTTTTATCCAAAGTGACTTATTATGCGTGGATACATCTTTCATGCCGGTGGCCCCATTGGGAATTGAACCCAAACACCATGTTCTACCAACTGAGCCACAGGACTACTGTATTCACACTTAGTTGGAGTGCTGATCTAGGGTCAGTTTTGCCTTTTAAATTATGATGAATAAGTGGGAGAACCTTGTAAATAATTGATATGTTAAGTATTTTTTCCATTCATTTTTTAAGTAACATGGAACAGAATCTGAACAGAATAACTTTGCTTTGTATTTCTAAAATAGCCTCAATGTACAGTTAGTTATATTTTATAAGAAGGCTGAGAACATTATAAATATATGTTTTAATTTTTTCTTGATGTTCGCGCACAGGAACAATGCTTCTATTCTACAGTACTGTACATTTCTATTACTTTCGACAGTACTATGTTACATTCTACAGTCCTGTACTATTCTGTTACATTATACAGTAATATTCTGATACATTCTACAGTACTGTACTATTACGGTACATTCTACAGTACTATTCTGTTGCAATATACAGTACTGTACTATTACAGTATACAGTAATACTACATTATACATTACTATTACAGTATACAGTACTGTACTATTAAAGTATACAGTCCTGTACCTATTCTATTACATTATACAGTCCTGTACCTATTCTGTTACAGTCCTGTACTATTATGTTACAGTATACAGTCCTGTACTATTCTGTTACAGTATACAGTCCTGTACTATTCTGTTACATTCTACAGTACTGTAAGATTATACATAATATGTTTACTTGGTATGTTCATATACATTTATTCTTGGTTTTATGACAAAGTTATGGTAACATTTTGCCTCAATGTTCTGATGCAACGTTTCTTATCACTCTGTAGTGTCTGTGACTGTCATTAATGTGATGACATGCTATTTTATCAAATCCATTACCTAACGTTTAATTGATTACGTGATTGAATTAAATCATGTAACAATTAACTCAGTAATAACCTGGGGCACCACGGAGAAGCTTATTTAAAGGAGTTCCCTCTTCTGAATTAACTCTTACAGATCTAAAAATATCTTACATTTCAGTCATCAATTATTCTTGACCTCATTCAGTCTCATCTTGATTATCTGCACAAACTCTAGTTTCCATAATGAATCAGCAATATACAAATTGGCTTATTTATTTAATAACTAACTAAATAATCACACAGAATGACATAAACAAACAGTAGATATTGCTTACTAACAATGATAGAAAAGTCCCTAGTGGACTAAGCCGATATGACGGCTTGATAGTCAAAGGAAAGGGGCGGGAAAGTCAAAATGCATTCACTACACAGTCTATCATTATATTCATTGAAATGCTAATTCTTTGCACATGAATGGCCGCTCATTCGAGAATAATTTCAATGTATATATATATATTTACGCCCCTATGTTGTTGTCGTCTTCTCTGTTGGAATCCTCAATTATCCTGTAGGGTTCCTCAGTCTCATTTTGTCCAACTAGTAGTTAGAGAATAGATTACGTCATTGTTTATTGAGAATCTGATGTCATATAGAATGAGTGCTATGGTCTCCAACATGGCGTGGCTCTTGAGCCCCTAACTGTTGACCGACCTTCCCAGGTAGGGGTGTCTCTTTTGGGGGGCAGAGATGGGCTAGAGGTGGATGAGAGAGTGGAGACCCATGGAGGTGTACCTATTGCACACCTAACTGTTCTCTGATCTTCCCAGGTAGGGGTCTCTCTTTTTTTGTGGTGGGGGGTGGGGGCTAGGGCCCGGATGGGAGAGTGGAGATCCATGGAGGGGCGCATTTTACCCCCCTGACAGCCCTAATGAGTCTGTGTTTGGGGATAGAGGTGAGCTGGGGGTGGAGGCTGTGGGGCTAAATATGGGCACCCTGTTCAGAAATGGTGACCACACCATCTTTGTTCTTGTCCATTTTCTAACAGAGAAACAGTTGAATATGCAACCCTTTCTCCTCCCCGAGGGTGTCTCAGGAGGAGTGGGATATGCAAAAAGCACATTTCCATTTCACACCACACACACACACTGTACAGGTTACACACTTACATCTGAAACAGGACAAATATAAGCACAACCTATTTGACCTTTTTGGTCCTGGTTGTTCATAAGGTCTGAGTGCACCAATAAGGAGAAGGTTATGTCCCCGGGATCCTTTTAAAACACTTTGTGGAAAACACAGGATGTAGACGTATCTAACCCTGGGGCCTGGATCCAATTAGAAACCACAGGATGTAGACGTATCTAATCCTGGGGCCTGGATCCAATTAGAAACCACAGCATGTAGACGTATCTAACCCTGGGGCCTGGATCCAATTAGAAACCACAGGATGTAGACGTATCTAACCCTGGGGCCTGGATCCAATTAGAAACCACAGGATGTAGACGTATCTAATCCTGGGGCCTGGATCCAATTAGAAACCACAGGATGTAGACGTATCTAACCCTGGGGCCTGGATCCAATTAGAAACCACAGGATGTAGACGTATCTAACCCTGGGGCCTGGATCCAATTAGAAACCACAGGATGTAGACGTTTCTAACCCTGGGGCCTGGATCCAATTAGAAACCACAGGATGTAGACGTATCTAAACCTGGGGCCTGGATCCAATTAGAAACCACAGGATGTAGACGTATCTAACCCTGGGGCCTGGATCCAATTAGAAACCACAGGATGTAGACGTATCTAACCCTGGGGCCTGGATCCAATTAGAAACCGTGTTAAAGCATTTAAAAGGTCATTTCCAATTGAGCCGACATCTGCTGTGTTTACCTTGAATGTGATCTCCACTAACGCAGGAACTCTGCCTTTAAATAAAAGCATTGTCTACAAGCACATTAGGATTGAATCAAGGGCCACAGTGGATTCAGAAAGTATTCCGACCCCTTGCCTTTTCCTAATTTTGTTAAGTTACAGCCTTATTCTAAAATTGATGAAATTGTTTATTTTCCCGTCAGTCTACACACAATACCCATTAATGACAAAGCAAAAACAGGTTTAAAAATGTTTTCAAATGTACAAAAAAAATACTGAAATATCACGTTTACATAAGTATTCAGACCTGTGGTTAGGTCTGTTACCTGGAATAAGTTGTCGACATGCTCCATGGGTAAATTGTTCTGCATACAGGGGTACGTTTTTTCTATTATTTAACCAAGTAACTTGACTGAGAACACATCTGGTCTCCCATCCAGGACCAACCCTGCTTAGAATCAAGCCAGCAGTGGGATGCAGGGTGGTATGCTGCTGGCAAACACATTCCCATCATACTGTATCATAGATGGAGAGCATGATATCAGTCATCCCCTGCAACACACACACACAGCTCTGGTCAAAAGTATTGCACTATATAGGGATTAGGGTGCCATTTGAGACAGAAACAGTGTAACAGAAAATGACATTGGCATGTTGTACCAATACAGACATCAGCTTGTAGCGGTACTGTTAGAGGTAAAGATAAAGAGTTTTTATGTTCAGGTGCCATACAGGTATTAACCCTGCTGAACTGGAAAGAGTAGGATAGATAGAGAACCACTACCAGACAGGTATTAACCTGCTGAACTGGAAAGAGTAGGATAGATAGAGAACCACTACCAGACAGGTATTAACCTGCTGAACTGGAAAGAGTAGGATAGATAGAGAACCACTACCAGACAGGTATTAACCTGCTGAACTGGAAAGAGTAGGATAGATAGAGAACCACTACCAGACAGGTATTAACCTGCTGAACTGGAAAGAGTAGGATAGATAGAGAACCACTACCAGACGGGTATTAACCTGCTGAACTGGAAAGAGTAGGATAGATAGAGAACCACTACCAGACGGGTATTAACCTGCTGAACTGGAAAGAGTAGGATAGATAGAGAACCACTACCAGACGGGTATTAACCTGCTGAACTGGAAAGAGTAGGATAGATGGAGAACCACTACCAGTCGGGTATTAACCTGCTGAACTGGAAAGACTAGGATAGATAGAGAACCACTACCAGACGGGTATTAACCTGCTGAACTGGAAAGAGTAGGATAGATAGAGAACCACTACCAGACAGGTATTAACCTGCTGAACTGGAAAGAGTAGGATAGATAGAGAACCACTACCAGAAGGGTATTAACCTGCTGAACTGGAAAGAGTAGGATAGATAGAGAACCACTACCAGACGGGTATTAACCTGCTGAACTGGAAAGAGTAGGATAGATAGAGAACCACTACCAGACAGGTATTAACCTGCTGAACTGGAAAGAGTAGGATAGATAGAGAACCACTACCAGACAGGTATTAACCTGCTGAACTGGAAAGAGTAGGATAGATAGAGAACCACTACCAGACGGGTATTAACCTGCTGAACTGGAAAGAGTAGGATAGATGGAGAACCACTACCAGACGGGTATTAACCTGCTGAACTGGAAAGACTAGGATAGATAGAGAACCACTACCAGACGGGTATTAACCTGCTGAACTGGAACGAGTAGGATAGATAGAGAACCACTACCAGACAGGTATTAACCTGCTGAACTGGAAAGAGTAGGATAGATAGAGAACCACTACCAGACAGGTATTAACCTGCTGAACTGGAAAGAGTAGGATAGATAGAGAACCACTACCAGACAGGTATTAACCTGCTGAACTGGAAAGAGTAGGATAGATAGAGAACCACTACCAGACAGGTATTAACCTGCTGAACTGGAAAGAGTAGGATAGATAGAGAACCACTACCAGACGGGTATTAACCTGCTGAACTGGAAAGAGTAGGATAGATAGAGAACCACTACCAGATGGGTATTAACCTGCTGAACTGGAAAGAGTAGGATAGATAGAGAACCACTACCAGACATCAGCAGAAGAGACTGCCTATAGGGTAGCCTGTTGGCCAGATAGCCAGTGGAGGAAAAGACACCATATAAAAACACACACACACGTAACAGCACGGGGGTAACCCAACCAATAATACCTCACACAAAATGAATGTCAAAGCAATTCAAAGGCATCTTCCTAGAAACAATGGACAAGAAAGAACCCAGTCATAAAACGTAGAGAATTTGCAATAGTCTGTATTACCTCCAAGTGGAGGAGGGAGGGGGTATGAATGGGTGTGTGTGAGTGTGTTCATAGACAAAAAAAGGCCTTAAAAATGTCCAAATGTCAGTTGTCCCACACAAAATCAATAAAGTTCAAAACAATATACTCACGCAACCTCCCTTTAACTAAAATGTCAAACAGTCCTAAAGTGCATCATTAGTTCACTGAAGGCACTGAACATAAAAAGAGAGCGCAGCAGAAAGAGAGAACATATTTCACTGTAAACACTGAAGAAGGAGATAGAAAGTGAGATGGGCTTAGCTGTTGTGTACAGGCTTGAACGTGCATTTCTCCGTCTGACACAATCCTTGGTTGTTCGTTTGACAAAAGCTTACAACAATGTTGCTAGTAATCGATGAGATCGATGTATATCCACTGGGATATGTGTAAGAGCAGGACAGATCCACTGTTGACCCCTTCAAGGTACAGATACTATTCTTGGTGTAGGTCACACTCCACTGGAACACAGTTAGACATCACAAGCACATTACATTAAGCACAAACCTATTGATTCACACTGACAGTAGGGTTTGTTCACACTTTGTTGCCATAGTTGCTGAGTTGAGTGTGAATGGAAACAACAGATAAGCATCACTCAGTGAGGTGTGAAAGATAACTATTTAAAGTGAAGTGGAGACTCCTAACAGAACACACCTGTACCTTCCTGCTGTTCTCAAGTCCATTGTTGCATCTCCCACCCTGCAGTCTTAGAAACATAAACAACACCTCACTCTATAGCTGGTGAATAACTCCACCTGATACATTGAAGTAGAAACTGTAAATGGGGTACAGGGCCTCATCACTGAAAATGAACCAGGCTCATATTGTGTTGTGTTGTATTGTGCTATATGGTTGTCTATGTGAATACTGTCTGTCTGTAAGTCTATTGCACTATGTATGAAATGTGTGTGATGTGTTGCATGTCTGTCTACGTCTGTCTATTTAAACACTAAAATATTGATTGATAGATATATTTATGTGGAAAACAATTATTCTAAATTCAAGTACCAACATTGTCTGTATATCAAACTGGACATTAAAACCCCCAATGTACTAACATGTGACAGTAAGAGTCTCTTCAGCAGAGGGGAGATCCTCATGGCCTTCTACAGCACAGGAGTATCTGCCTGTATCCTCACTGCTGACTGAGAATAGGCTATAGACAGGAGAGTAGGTGTTGCTGTTTGGTATAGGCTGTCCATTCTTATACCAACTGTAGGCTGTGATGGGGTCCAGTGTACATTTGGTGTGACATCTCAGTGTGACATTCTCCCTCTCTGACACAGATGTAGGATCCATCTCCAACACAACATCTAGAGTTAAAGGAAACAAATCATTATTCTCCTTCTATATATGTCCTCTTATGTGAAATATTATATTTGTTTTTCCCTGTTACATAACACTGCAGTGTCTGTATGACTGCCCTTTAATAAGGATATTACGGTCATTAATATGATTTATTTAGTCAGGACAGTCAACTCTGTAATCATTTCCACTGTTTTCCAGGAAGTCATGGGTTCAATAGAATCAATAAAAACAGATTAAAACTCAACATTCTCATTAGCATGCATACAAAATCACAGCTAAAATCAATTATACACTGAAGCACACACATCATATGCATTAGCAATCATACAAAACCACACTCACATTACAGCTATCTAGATATGTGTCATAGATGTGAGATGAGTGACATATTACCTGTGACAGTCAGGGAGACAGGTGAGCCAGAAAACTTTCCTCCAGATGTTATGAATCTGAACCTGTACCCAGCAGAGTCACTCACTCTCAGGTCTGTGATTCTCAGGGTACAGTCACTCTCCTTATCCCCAAGGTACTCTATATGACCCTCATACCCTGGCACTGAGCTCAGATCTTCAGCCTCCATACCAGACTCCCATTTAGTAAACCAGAAAGTTGTTTTGATCTCATGATAACTGGGATATGTATAAGAGCAGGATATGTTCACTGTTGACCCCTTCAATGTACAGATACTCTGATGGGTGTAAGTCACACTCCAACACTTCTGACCTGAAATACAAGACAATATAACACCTTTGTACAATTATTTAATTACAATATCTACTGTATACACTTATGCTGTTATGTTCCCCAGCAAGATAACCTAAAATGTCACCCAAACAAAAGGGGGAATTAATAAAAGAGTCACTGACAAAGACTAAAATGAGACCAGTGGGTTTTTAGGAGGGGTTCTGACACTCATGGGGGTGTCCATTGAAAATTGACTAGTATCAACAACTGGAACCAAAAAGACGTGGGTGCCCACCACGAGTGCCCACCACGAGCGCCCACCACGAGCGCCCACCACGAGCGCCCACCACGAGCGCCCACAACATTTTCCCAAGAAGAGGCAAACAAAATAAAAACCCACATGCCAGCACAGGTGTAACACATACTGACTAACGAGTGAGGCCAATCAGGGCACCCCACCTCCAAATATAAATGAAAAACAAAAATCAACAATGTTTAAATCATATGCTGTGAATGTAACCAGGAAGTGACTATCCCCTCAGCTTTGTAGTTTTTAAGATGACATGATGTATGATGCAAAAATTACTTCCTAATGGATACAATAAAGTCATCATCATCAACAACAACAACAGCAACTTATTGATGTCACGTTCTGACCAGTAAAGGGGTTATTTGTTATTGTAGTTTGGTCAGGACGTGGCAGATTTTTGTTTTATGTGGTTCGGAGTTTGTTGGGCTATGTGTTTAAGTAAGAGGGGTGTTTGTTTAGAGTGTTCCGGGGTTTTGGTCTATGTTCTATGTTAGTGTATTTCTATGTTCAGTCTAGTCTATCTATTTCTATATTTAGTTAATTGGTTTGACCTTCAATTGGAGGCAGCTGTTCTTTGTTGCCTCTGATTGAAGGTCCTATGTATAGGGTTGTTTGTGCTATGGGGTTTTGTGGGTAGTTATCTCCTGTTTTGTGTCTGTTCACATGACAGGACTGTTTAGTGTCGTTCGTTGTTTTTGTATACGTGTTTTTTCCTCCTTTTATAATAAATAAGAAGATGAGTATACACTTTCCCGCTGCACCTTGGTCCAATCCTTACGACACCCGTTACAATTGAACAGATGTGTAGTACTGTAAACACATATTTCTACATTGATTGTTCTGAAGCTGTTCATTCTCAGAACCCCAAATATAGGAGGATAAATGTTCAAACCTCTACGGTCCGTCAAGCTGTACAGCAGCCTAAAGACACACACACACACACACACACACACACACACACACACACACACACACACACACACACACACACACACACACACACACACACACACACACACACACACACACACACACACACACACACACACACACACACACACACACACACACACACACACACCTTTTATATAATAATTATATGGACTGGGGGCCCTGATCCTAGGTCAACACTGGGGGGCAATGACACACTTGTTGAATACTGGCCCTGATGTAAAAACCAAAACACAGCTCAAAACATAACAAGAAGTAAATGATACATTACCCTCAAGTACATTACTTATGACTAAATACAAATAACCCAAAACTATATTTCAAGATATTGTCAAGAGTACTTACAGAGTGAAGTGAAGGGGAGAGGTCTTGTACAATGAGTCAACTTACTGGTTGTGAGTGGGAACTGCTAGTAAGTGTCAGTTCTGTGGTTGATACATATTTAAAGTAGTTAAGACACAAGTATCTGATGCAGAACTTCCTTCCTCTTTAAGTCATTAACATGCATGAGGACCAAACCAGCACATCAGAAAGGGAAGCTTTTATTTCAATAGAAAATATACAACAGACTGCATATCTAGTTGTATTTCTTCATTTGAGGAGTGGGCTTACATTTTTTAAATGTGACCCATTTCCAATGTATTCTATTGACTAAATACAGAATCATGTTTACTATAGCAGGTCTACATGGACCAGGTCAAAGTTCCATTTACATTTGGTCAGTTCCATGATGTCATTCATTCTATTCTACAAACACATTCAATTTACACTCCTCATCAGCTGTATCAAATCAAATCAAATCAAATCAAATTTATTTATATAGCCCTTCGTACATCAGCTGAAATCTCAAAGTGCTGTACAGAAACCCAGCCTAAAACCCCAAACAGCAAGCAATGCATGTGAAAGAAGCACGGTGGCTGGGAAAAACTCCCTAGGAAAAAACTCCTGAGAAAGGCCAAAAACCTAGGAAGAAACCTAGAGAGGAACCAGGCTATGAGGGGTGGCCAGTCCTCTTCTGGCTGTGCCGGGTGGATATTATAACAGAACATGGTCAAGATGTTAAAATGTTCGTAAATGACCAGCATGGTCAAATAATAATAATCATAGTAATTGTCGAGGGTGCAACAAGCACGTCCGGTGAACAGGTCAGGGTTCCGTAGCCGCAGGCAGAACAGTTGAAACTGGAGCAGCAGCATGGCCAGGTGGACTGGGGACAGCAAGGAGTCATCATGCCAGGTAGTCCTAGGGCTCAGGTCCTCCGAGAGAAAGAAAGAAAGAAAGAGAGAATTAGAGAGAGCATATTTACATTCACACAGGACACCGGATAAGACAAGAGAATACTCCAGATGTAACAGACTGACCCTAGCCCCCCGACACATAAACTACTGCAGCATAAATACTGGAGGCTGAGACAGGAGGGATCAGAGGGATCAAAGTGTATCAAAGTGGTACTGAAGGTTCCAGTGTTCTAGACTAGAGTTCTCCCTACTGGCATCTCAACATTACTGCACCATCCTAATAATAATGTCCTCAATAATGTTGGGCTAATAACAACATTACAAACTGACAGTACATCAGATAGAATAAGCACACAAACACTTGTAGCGAAATCCTGCATGGAGTCTTCACCGTGCACTGCCACTTTAAGAGCGCAGCAGCAGTCAGGAAGGAGGAAAACAAGACTGCTCTTCCGGCTCATCGCGCTACTCCTGACGAGTTGGAAGCGTTCTGGCCTCTGCACTCCATAGGAAAGCCCCATTCATGATGTATCTGCACTCCATAGGAAAGCCCCATTCATGATGTATCTGCACTCCATAGGAAAGCCCCATTGAGTAAAAGTGTGAGCACCTGTAGGTGTTGTGAGGTCATCAGTCTGTTGTCAGGTGTAGTAAAGGGGTTAGCTTATGTTCTTGTCGATGTTTAGATCTTTTTTTGCCCTGCTATGATTTTCTCACATCAAGTTTGTCTGTCTGTGTCTCTCTCTCTCGCTTTATCCTCTGTTTCTCACACACACTCCCCCTTTCTCCCTCCCTCCCTTTCTATTCCTCTCTTTCTCTCTCCCTCTGTTTCTCCTGTGGAAAACCATGTCTGCTGTAGTGCTTGGCATTCTTGCGATTTGACTGGCACTTCCTGTCCTGAACGAGAAGTCCCATAGGGCGGCGCACAATTGGCCCAGCGTCGTCCGGGTAGGCCGTCATTGTAAATAAGAATTTGTTCTTAACTGACTCGCCTAGTTAACACACACACACACACACACACACACACACACACACACACACACACACACACACACACACACACACACACACACACACACACTAACCAAAAAGTTATTTTGTTGTCATTTACGTATGTCCCCATTACCAGTAAAACATAACAAAACCTATTTCTTTCACTTACTGGCTGTACTGTTTCATTGTTAATTTGTTCAGTCGTTTCTTTCTCAACCAGGATTTCTATGGAACACCATTTATGTCTTTGCTAGCTAACTATATAGCTAGGTGTCATCATCTAAAATAACCCTAATTTATAAGTCAGTTCTTATTTGATTAATGGTGGTCAGCCCCATCTATGTGAAGCCAGCCACAATAAGGATTAGTCACAATAGTCGACTTTGCAGTTAGCCTTCAAAATAATACTATTTGTATTAATTTGCATCACTGTCAATGACATACATTTATTTTGAAGGCAAACTGCAAATTCCACTATTGTGCCTGTTCCTTTTTGTGGCTAGCTTCGCAACACATAAGCCGGTCCGGTTGAGCCTCACTAGCCAGATGAAGCTAGCTGGCTGCTTATAACATTAGCTTTTGGCAACAGGGTTAAGTAGCTGGCTAGCTATTTATTTTCATGAACTGAAGTTCAATTTCAGTAGGCGAACAAGTGGCAACCTAGCTAAAACTTACTCACAAGGATTCCTAAATCATTGCTAAGAATAATGAAAATGACTGCAGTTTCTGCTGGTCATTGTTTTCAGGCTGGTTGTATTGGTGCTAGCTAGGTACCAAGCTAAAGCTAGCTACCCCAGAAGTTGCGGTCGAACAAATGATGCTTTATTACCAATACGCTATTGTAAACACATCGTTCGTGGCCGGTGTTTGCTTGTTTGCTGACTTTTTTGTACAGCTCTGACAGTGCTACGGTATCTTTTATGACATGCAAATACCCAGATGGCATTCCATAGTATGTATGACGTGAAGCTAATAGCAGTGATGCTATTACTGTGTAACTCGGTAGGGCAACATCTGAAAAATAGCGCACTTGGTAGTGTGTACCGGTGCTCAACCAGTCGGCAAAAGCCAACATCACCCACGACAGAGAATGGTTGATTGTCAAGGGCAATGAACTCCATTATCTTGGCTTAAATGGATTTCGCCTTTGAGTTGTGTCGCTGAAATGTTCTTACTCTTTCAAATGACTGCTCGACTTGTTGACTGCTCAACTTGTTGACAGCTCAATCCACACAGCAGACATTTTGGGCTAGGTTAGGAATGCTGTGTTGCATGTGTAGCGCCAAATTTTACGTGGCGTCATTACGTCATGCACCTACGATATATAGTTATGCACATCAGCTTATGCACACCACCCTCTGGAGAGACCTGCGGTTACGGACGGTGCAGTTGTCATTCCAGGCGGTGATGCACCCCGAAAGGATGCATCTGTAAAATGTACAGGAGGAGGCTGAGCACGCACGCTTGTGGGGCCCCTGTGTTTAGGATCAGTGTAGTGGAGGTGTTGTTTCCTACATTAAAAACCTGGGGGCGGCCCGTCAAAGTCCTGGACCCAGATGCACAGGGCAGGGTTCAGACCCAGGGGCCAAAACTTAATGATGAGCTTGGAGGGTACTATGGTGTTGAAGGCTGAGCTGTAGTCAATGAGCAGCATTATTCCACACAGTAGATATTCCTCTTGTCTAGATGGTATACGGCAGTGTGCAGTGCGATGGCGATAGCATCATCCGTGGATCTATTGGTGCGGTATGCGAATTGCAGTTATTCTAGGGTGTCGGGTAAGGTCCATCTCAAAGCACTTCATGATGACAGAAGTGAGTGCTTCGGGGTGATAGTAATTTAGTTACCTTTGCTTTCTTGGGTACAGGAACAATGGTGGACATCTTGAAGCAAGTGGGGACAGCAGACTGGGATAGGGAGAGATTGAAAATGTCCTTAAACACTCCAGCCAGCTGATCTGCACATGCTCTGAGGACACGGTTAGGGATACCGTCTGGGCCGGCAGCCTTGTTAGGGTTAACACGCTTAAATGTCTTACTCACGTTGGCCACGGGAGCGGCCCATGTCGGCGGCACTGTGTTATCCTCAAAGCGGGCGAAGAAGGTGTTTAGCTTATCAGGTAGCAAGACGCCGCTGTCCGCGACATGGTTGGTTTTCCATTTATAATCTGTGATTGTCTGGAGTTCCTGCCACATACGTCACATATGATAGTGGCATGTTGTACTACTACAGAAATCAGTGTTTGTGTGCTTAAATGTTACTTACAGGTGTGCTGCTGATAGGGAAAGAATTAATACCATTTGCAAAACATTTGGTCTGTTGCAAAACATTTTGTAACATAAACTGTCTACTGTATATTCTAGTAACCAAACAGAGCAAACAGAAAAAAAAACGGGGAGGGACCTACCTGAATCTATCCAATAGACATTGTTTTTGTTGCAAAACTTTTTCCGATTGTGGTAAACAGTTTCCATTGCAAAACATTTTGCAACAGTCTAAATGTTTCACAACGGTCTGTGACTAATGAAAACACCCCAGGACCAGGATTAAGAAACAACAGCCTACACAGTCAATACAGCATCACTATGATGATTATACTGACGCCTCTACTACCAGTACTGTACACAATGGTCAACAGTTAAACATAATAATAGTGGATGTTGTACTACTACAGACATGTGCTTCAATGTGACTTTGTCAAGTAGCCAGTGTTGTGTTTCACATTTCTATCTGATCTATTTCCAGTTTGTTATGTTTTATTAGTCCAACATTATCGAGGACATTATTATTAAGATGGCAAAGTAATGTTGAGATGCCAGTAGGGAGAGCTCTAGTCTAGAACACTGGAACCTTCAGTAGCTGATGAGGAGTGTAAATGTAATTGATTAGCAGAATAGAATGAATGACATCATGGAACTGACGAAATGTAAATGTACCTTTGATCTCTTCCATGTAGAATTCAGAGGGACAAGGCAACACATTCTAAGATATTATTAACATTCCATATAGAATAATCAACATATTGTTAACATGGTTCTGTATTTATATAAAAGTGGAAATGGGGGACATTTTGTCCATTATAGAAATGTAGGGCCCACTCTAATACAGTAACCTCCCTTTTCTGATGTGCTGTTCTGGTCCTCATGCATGTTAATGTCTTAAAGAGGAAGGAAAGGACAGTTCTATACCAGCTTCTTGTATCCTGACTATTTGAAATATGTGTCAACCACAGAACTGACAGTTACTATCAGTTTCCACACACGGCCAATAAGTTGACTCACTGTACAAGACCTCTCCCCTTCACTTCCCTCTGTAAGTACTCTTTACAATATCTTGAAAAATAGTTTTTGGTTTTAAGTCATATACTTGAGGGTAATGTATCATGTTACTTCTTGTCATGTTTTCAGTTGTGTTTTGGTTGTTACATCAGGCCCAGTATTCATAAAGGTTCTCAGTGTAGGAGTGTTGATCTACATAGGGAAGAAATGATTAACCAAGGTAAAAAATGCCCGTGTGTGCATATGTGTATGATAACAGGCTACATTCGCTAGCTAATGTTATGTGTATGCTCTCCACTTTCTGGAGGACCGAGTTTTGAAATCAGTGGAATTCAAGTATGATAGCTAAGGAGATGGAGAAAACACCAGTCTGGATTATATCACCAAGCTAAGGGCAACCATGCATGGCATCAGACAGGAGACGTGTCCAACCATAATGTATACTGGTAAGATGTTCTAGCTAGCTACATTTTCAGATATTGCATGTTTCTAAAGAGATGAGTGGGGCTAAGGCTTAAGAGGGTGTGAACAATGCTGAATGGGTGTAGACAAAGAATGGCTCTTCAATAGTAGTACCAAAACATTGAAAGACGGTTTTCTCTAAAGTGAGTTTACAAGTTGATCAACTTTCAAAGCAAAATTACTTTCCCATTATTTCTTCAAATGCAGTGATATACAATTTTGTAGCTCAGAGTCTCTACTTTTATCCAATGTAAAAAACAGAAATTCAAATGTTGCTACATAAGACTGAATCCAGGTGGTGAGTCACATTTGTGACCATGCCCTGTTCGCATCAGATTTACTATAAGAAAAATTGGATTACCTTTGCTGTTCTTCGTCAGAATGCACTCCCAGGACTTCTACTTCAACAACAAATGTTGGTTCGGTTCCAAATAATCCATAGTTATATCCAAATAGCACCGTTTTGTTTCTGCGTTCAAGACACTATCCAAAGGGTAACGAAGGGTGACGCGCGGACGCGTATCGTGACAAACAATTTCAAAATATTCCATTACCGTACTTCGAGGCATGTCAAACGCTGTTTAAATTCAATTTTTATGCGATTTTTCTCGTAAAATAGCGATAATATTCCGACCGGGAGTCGTTGTTTTCGTTCAAAGACTGAAAATGCAAATTGGACTCTTCACGTCCACGCACACACCCGTCTCATTGTTCTCAGATTGACCACTATCCAAATGCGCTACTGTTTTTCAGCCAGAGACTGCAGAGTCATCATTCAACGTTCTGGCGCCTTCTGAGAGCCTATGGGAGCCTTAGAAAGTGTCACGTTACAGCAGAGATCCCCTGTTTTGGATAGAGATGACAAAGAAGGCCAAGAAATGGTCAGACAGGGTACTTCCTGTACAGAATCTTCTCAGGTTTTGGCCTGCCATTTGAGTTCTGTTATACTCACAGACACCATTCAAACAGTTTTAGAAACTTTGGAGTGATTTCTATCCAAAGCTACCAATTATATGCATATTCTACTTTCTGGGCAGGAGTAATAACCAGATTAAATCGGGTACAATTTTTATCCGGCCGTGAAAATACTGCCCCCTATCCATAACAAGTTAACGACAGTTGTTAAACAAACTGAAAGGGTGCATACAATTGCTGCTGCACTGTAACAATGGTTAATGCAGTTCTGATTAATAAAAAAGTATACCAGTTTCATTTAAGGACCACAAGAAATGGCAGCTGTGCTATATACATTGCAAAATAGTTGGGAAGAGGTTTTTGATGAACTGACACACAAAATGACACCAGAGTTTTTCAATTTAAATTGTTATAGAAAATTATTGCAACGAATAGAATGTTATATTTATGGGGGATACAACCATCCCAGCTCTGCAGATTTTGCTGTGAAGAGACAGAATCATTAGATAATTTGTTTTGGTACTGTCCATAAGTAGCTTGTTTTTGGTCGCAGCTACAGGAATGGATGAAGAATTGCAACATTTACCTGGAGTTAACTCTGCAAATAGCACTGCTAGGTGATTTAAAAAGTCATAGTCAATCTATCAATAATATAATAATCCTCTTAGCAAAAAAATTTATCTTTAATATACAATCTTTATAAACAATGAGAATAGAAAGGTTTCAAACTTTTGTGAAAGATCACAGCACAGTAGAGAAAAATATAGCAAAAAGAAATCATAACTGGATTGTGTTCAGAGATAGATGGAAGGGGTTGAGTGGAGTTGAAGGGTGGGAGAAAAATAACAAGACAACTAATGTAAAATATACTTTGTCTGTAAAATATATATAGGTTCAGAACTTTTGTGAAACAGCACAGTTGGAAAATATATGGCAAATAGAAATCAAAACTGAATGTTGGGACAGAAAAAAAGATAACTCTTGTAAAAATGTTATTTTATTTCACCTTTATTTAACCAGGTAGGCAAGTTGAAAACAAGTTCTTATTTACAATTGCGACCTGGCCAAGATAAAGCAAAGCAGTTCGACACATACAACACAGAGTTACACATGGAGTAAAACAAACATACAGTCAATAATGCAGTAGAAAAATAAGTATATATACAATGTGAGCAAATGAGGTGTACTTTGCACCGTTCATCTTTCCCTCAATCCTGACTAGTCTCTCAGTCCCTGCCACTGAAAAACATCCCCACAGCATGATGCTGCCACCACCAAGATTCACCATACGGATGGTGCCATGTATGATTGGTAGAGTGCTGCAGAGATGTTTGTCCTTCTTGAAGGTTCTCCCATCTCCACAGAGAAACTCTGGAGCTCTGTCAGAGTGACCATTGGGTTCTTGGTCACCCTGACCAAGGCCATTCTCCCCCAATTGCTCAGTTTCGCCGGGCTGCCAGCTCTAGGAAGAGTCTTGGTGGTTCTAAACTTCTTCCATTTAAGAATGTTGGACACCACTGTGTTCATGGGGACCTTCAATGCTGCAGAAATATTTTGATACCCTTCCCTGACTCTGTGCTCTGACATGCACTGTTAACTGTGGGACATTATATAGACAGGTGTGTGCCTTTTCAAATCATGTCCAACCATTTGAATATACCATAGTTGAACTCCAATTAAGTTGTAAACACATTTCAAAGATGATCAATGGAAACAGGATGCAGCTGATCTCAATTTCGAGTCTCATAGCAAAGGGTCTGAAAACTTATGAAATAAGGTATTTCTGTTTTGTATTTTTGATACATTTGCAAAAAATTCTAAACCTGTTTTTGCTTTGTCATTATGGGTTATTGTGTGCGGATTGATGAGATTGATATTTTATTTGATACATTTTTGAATAAGGCTTTAGCATAACAAAATGTGGAAAAAGTCAAGGGGACTGAATACTTTACAAATGCACTGTAGATAACAGGCAACATTAAATTATATATGGAAAACAGACAGCATTAGATTATATATGCATAACAGGCTACATTAAACTATATGTGGATAACAGCAACGTTAGACTATATATGGATAGCAGTCTACATTAGACTATATATGGATAACATGCTACATTAGACTATATGTGGATAACAGACAACATTATAATATATATGGATAACAGGCTACATTAGACTATATATAGATAACAGGTTACATTAGACTATATATGGATAGCAGGCTACATTAGACTATATATGGATAGCAGGCTACATTAGACTATATATGGATAACAGGCTACATTAGACTATATATGGATAACAGGCTACATTAGACTATATATGGATAACAGGCTACATTAGACTATATATGGATAACATGCTACATTATATATATGGGTAAAAGACAACATTAGACTAAATATGGATAATTGGCTACATTAGACTATATATGGCTAACAGGCTACATTAGACTAAATATGGATAACATGCTACATTAGACTATATATGGATAACAGGCTACATTAGACTAAATATGGATAACATGCTACATTAGACTATATATGGATAACATGCTACATTATATATATGGATAAAAGACAACATTAGACTATTTATGGATAAAGGATACATTAGACTATATTTGGATAACATGCTACATTAGACTATATATGGATAACATGCTACATTAGACTATATATGGATAACAGGCTACATTAGACTATATATGGATAACAGGCTACATTAGACTATATATTGATAACTGGCTACATTAGTCTATATATGGATAACAGGCTACATTAGACTATATATAGATAACATGCTACATTAGACTATATATGGATAACAGGTTACATTAGACTATATATGGATAACAGACTACATTAGACTATATATGGATAACAGGCTACATTAGACTATACAGTATATGGACAGCAGCAGTCAATACAGCAGGCTATGGTGATGATGATACTGATTCCTCTGCTAACTAATGCTACTACCGGTACAGAAGGGTCAGGATTGTAACAGAAGATTATCAAATCAAATGTTAATGGTCGCATACACGTTTAGCAGATCTTATTGTCGGTGTAGCAAAATGCTTTTTTCTTAGCTCCAACAGTGCAGTAGCATCTAACAATACACAACAATACATAAAAACCTAAAAGTAAAGTAATGGAATTAAGAAATATTGAAATATCAGGACAAGCAATGTCGTTTTCCGGAGTATAAATATATAGAATAGTTTATGTACAGCAATAGTTGAATAGGATGGACTTGAGTAGACTACAGTATTTACATATGAAATGGCTGAACCGTGTGTACATTTTTTTTAAAGTGACCAGTGTTCCATTATTAAAGTGACCAGTGTTCAATTATTAAAGGGACCAGTGTTCAATTATTAAAGTGACCAGTATTACATTATCAAAGTGACCAGTCTTAATTTATTAAAGTGACCAGTGTTACTTTATTAAAGTGACCAGTGTTCCATTATTAAAGTGACCAGCGTTACTTTATTAAAGTGACCAGTGTTACAATATTAAAGTGACCAGTGTTACAATATTAAAGTGACCAGTGTTAATTTATTAAAGTGACCAGTGTTACTTTATTAAAGTGACCAGTGTTCCATTATTAAAGTGACCAGCGTTACTTTATTAAAGTGACCAGTGTTACAATATTAAAGTGACCAGTGTTCCGTTATTAAAGTGACCAGTGTTCCGTTATTAATGTGACCAGTCTTCCGTTATTAAAGTGACCAGTGTTCCGTTATTAAAGTGACCAGTGTTCCGTTATTAATGTGACCAGTGTTCCGTTATTAAAGTGACCTAGTTACAATATTAAAGTGACCAATGTTCGATTATTAAAGTGACCAGTGTCACGTTTTTAAAGTGACCAGTGTTCCATTATTAAAGTGACCAGTGTTCCATTATTAAAGTGACCAGTGTTCCATTATTAAAGTGACCAGTGTTCCGTTATTAAAGTGACCAGTGTTACGTTATTAAAGTCACCAGTGTTACGTTATTAAAGTGACCAGTGTTATGTTACTAAAGTGACCAGTGTTACTTTATTAAAGTGACCAGTGTTCCGTTATTAAAGTGTCCAGTGTTCCGTTATTAAAGTGACCTGTGTTCCATTATTAAAGTGACCTTGGTTCCGGTATTAAAGTGACCAGTTTTCCATTATTAAAGTGACCAGTGTTCCGTTATTAAAGTGACCAGTGTTCCGTTATTAAAGTGACCAGTGTTACGTTATTAAAGTGACCAGTGTTACATTATTAAAGTGACCAGTGTTAAATTATTAAAGTGACCAGTGTTATGTTACTAAAGTGACCAGTGTTACTTTATTAAAGTGACCAGTGTTCCGTTATTAAAGTGACCAGTGTTCCGTTATTAAAGTGTCCAGTGTTCCATGTCTATTAGCATACGGCAACAGCCTATGTTGCAGGATTGAGTAACCGGGTGGTAGCCGGCTAGTGACAGTGACTAAGTTCAGGGCAAGATACTGGGTGGGTGCCGGCTACTGATTGCTATTTAACAGTCTGATGGCCTTGAGATAGAAGCTGTTTTTCCATCTCTCGGTCCCAGCTTTGGTGCACCTGTAATGACCTCGCCTTCTAGATGATAGTGGGGTGAACAGGCCGTTGCTCGAGTGGCTGAGGTCTTTGCTTATATTTTTCTTCCTGTGACACTTGGTGGTGTAGATGTCCTGAAGGGCATTCAGTGTGCTCCCGGTGATGCGTTGGGCTTATCGCACCACCCTCTGTAGATTCCTGCAGTTGCGGATGGTACAGTTGCCATACCAGGCGGTGATGACAGCCCAACAGGATTCTCTCAATGGTGCATCTGTAAAAGTTTGTGAGGGTCTTAGGTGACTAGCCACATTTCTTCAGCCTCCTGAGGTTAAAGAGGACCTGGTGCGCCTTCTTCACAACACTGTCTGTGTGGGTGGACCATTTCAGATTGTCAGTGATGTGTACACCGAGGAATTTGAAGGATTTCACCTTCTCCACTGCAGCCCCATCAATATGGTTTGGGGTGTGCTCCCTCTGCTGTATCCTGAAGTCCACGTTCAGCTCCTTCATTTTGTTGACGTTGAGGGAGGGATTATTTTCCTAGCACCACTCCGCCAGGGCCCTCGCCTCTTCCCTGTTGGCTGTTGTGTCATCTGCAAACTTGTTGATTGAGTTGGAGGCGTGCGAGGCCACACAGTCATGGGTGAACAGGGAGCACAGGAGGGGGCTGAGCAAGCATCCTTGTGGGGCCCCTGTGTTGAGGATCAGCATAGTAGAGGTGTTGTTTCCTACCTTCACCACCTGGGGGCGGCCCATCAGGAGGTTCAGGACCCAGTGGAACAGGGCGGGGTTCAGATCCAGGGCCCCGAGCTTAACGATGAGCTTGGAGGGTATTATGGCATTGAAGGCTGAGCTGTAGTCAATGAACAGCATTCTTACAGAGTTATTCCTCTTGTCCAGATGGTATAGGGCAATGTGCAATGCGATGGCTATTGCATCATCCGTGGATTTATTGGGGCGGTATGTGAATTGCAGTGAGTCCAGGGTGTCAGGTAAGTTTGAGGTGATGTGATCCTTAACTAGCCTCTCAAAGTACTTAATGATGACAGAAGTGAGTGCTATGGGGCGATAGTCATTTAGTTCAGTTACCTTCGCTTTCTTGGGTACAAGAACAATGATGGACATCTTAAAGCAAGTTGAGGCAGCAGACTGGGATAGGGATAGATTGAATACGTCCGTAAAGCCAGCTGAACTGTGCATGCTCTGAGGACCCGGCTAGGGATACCGTCTGGGCCAGCAGCCTTGTGAGGGTTAAAATTCTTAAATCTCTTACTCACGTCGGCCACGTAGAATGAGAGCTCATAGTTTTTGGGAGCGGCCCGTGTCGGCGACACTGAGATATCCTCAAAGCTGGCGAAGAAGGTGTTTAGCTTCTCAGGTAGCAAGACGTCGGTGTCCGCGATGTGGCTGGTTTCCCATTTATAATCTGTGATTGTCTAGAGTCCCTGCCACATATATCACATACGATAGTGGCAAGTTATACTACTGCAGACATCAGTGTTTGTATCCTTAAATGTGACTTCGTCAATTTTTTTATATATTTTTTATTTTTTATTTCACCTTTATTTAACCAGGTAGGCTAGTTGAGAACAAGTTCTCATTTACAACTGCGACCTGGCCAAGATAAAGCAAAGCAGTGCAACACAAACAACAACACAGAGTTACACATGGAATAAACAAACATACAGTTAATAATACAGTAGAAAAAGTCTATATACACTGTGTGCAAATGAGGTAGGATAATGAAGGTAAGGCAATAAATCTGCCATAGTGGCGAAATAATTACAATACAGAAATTAAACACTGCATTTATAGATGTGCAGAAGACGAGTGTACAAGTAGAGATACTGGGGTGCAAAGGAGCAAAAATAGATAACAGTGTGGGGATGCGGTAGTTGGATGGGCTATTTACAGATAGGCTAGCCAGTCTTGTGCTTCACCATTTTTTGTGATTTGTTTCCAGTTTGTTATGTTGTTTTTAGCCAAACATTATTAAGGAAATTATTATTAAGATGGTGCCGTAATATTGAGATGCCAGCAGGGAGAGGTCTAGAACACTGGACACTTTTGTAGGTGAGGAGGAGTGTACATTGAATTGATTAGTAGAATAGAATGAATGATATCATGGAACTGACCACATGTAAATTAAACTTTGACTTGTTACATATAGAACTCAGAATGTGTTGCCTTGCCCCTCTAAGTTATTATAAACATTCCAAATAGAATAGTGAACAAATGGTTTACATGGTTCTGTATTTAAAGAAGTGTAAGGTCTATCATTTGGAAGTGTATGACCCACTCTTATACACTAACCTCCCCTTTCTGATGTGCTGGTCTGGTCATTGTACATGTTAATGTCTTAAGGAGGAAGGATTTCTGCATCACCTACCTGTGCCCTGACTACTTTAAATATGTATGAACCACAGTACTCCCATGCACTGTTAGTAAGTTGACTTACAGTACAGACCTCTCCTCTTCACTTCACTCTGTTAGTACTCTTGACAAAATCTTGAAATATTGTTTTTAGTTATTTGTATTTAGTCATAAGTCATAGACTTGAGGGTAATGTATCCTTTACTTCTTGTTATGTTTTGAGCTGTGTTTTGGTTGTTACATCAGGGCCAGTATTCAATAAGTGTCAGTGTAGGAGTGCTGATCTAATCAAATCAAATGTTATTTGTCACATGCGCCAAATACAACAGGTGTAGACCTTACCGTGAACTGCTTACTTACAAGCCCTTAACCAACAATGCAAATCAGGAAATAGAGTTACATCGGGATGACATGATTAACCAGGTGGAACACGACATGCTCAGTGTAACGCTGTAGTGTGTGTGTGTGTGTGTGTGTGTGCATGTATGTGTGTGTGTTCGTGAGTGCGTATGTCGGTGTGTGAGTCACTTGCTGTTTATCCTCACAGCTTGGGGATAGGAGATATCATTGAACCTGGTGGTCAGTCTTTAGGCTGCTGTACAGCTTGAAGGACCATAGAGGATTGAACGTTTATCATCCTATATTTGGGGTTTTGAGAATAAAACAGCTTCAGAACAATCAAGGTGGAAAAATGTGTTAACAGTACAGCAGATCTACAGATCTGTTCAGGAAGTGATTGTTGTTGATGATGATGATGTATGTTGTATTTCACCAGCTAGTGAGTTGTTGTTTATGTTTCTAAGACTGCAGGGTGGGAGATGCAACAATGGCTTTGAGACAAGCAGGAAGTATGTTGGTGGTCTTTTTCTGGTCTGTGGCAGGTATGGCCCCTTTCACAACTGTTTTAGTTGCCCTGTGTTTCAATTTACAAACATGTCTAAAAGGTTAAGAGTCATAATGTTATTCTGCTGTTCTGTTTGGCGTATCTACTTCACTTTATATAGTTGTCTTTCACTCCTCATTGAGAGATGCTTATCTGTGGTTTCCATTCACACTCAACTCAGCAACTATGGCAACAAAATGTGGACACAAACTTCTGCTTTTGTGAGCCATTTTGGCTTAATTGTGATACCCTTGTGTTGTGTGACTGTGGGTTTCAGTTGTAATGGGTCAGGATGGCTGGAGTGTGACATACACCCCTCAGAGTATCTGTGCCTTGAGGGGGTCAACAGTTGACCTGACCTGCTCTTACACATATCCCAGTGGTACAGTCAGAACAACCCTCTGGTTCACTAAATGGGAGACTGGTGTAGAAACTGAAGATCTAGGTCAGGACCCAGAGAATGCAGGTCATGTGGAGTATCATGGGGATAAGAAGAATGGTCACACCCTGACAATCACAGACCTGAGAGAGAAAGACTCAGCTACGTACAAGTTCAGATTATTAACAGATCAGGAAGGAGGGACATATACTGGAAGTCCTGGAGTCACTCTGTCTGTCACAGGTACAGTAAAAATTAGCTTTTCTTTTGAATTCCAATTAGTTCTGGACAATTGTTGTGGTGTGTATGTATAGTAGTCTGTATAACATAGTATTTCTTCCATCTTTGTATTAGAGTGATAAGTCAGTGATAAAGGGATTTACAGTGATATTGTTTTTTCTCCAGGTCTTCAGGTGAAGGTGACTGGTGGACATCAGGATAAGACACTGACCTGTAGCACCACCTGTACTCTGACTGACAACCCCACCTACATCTGGTACAAGAACGGACAACATCTAGATGAGAGCACCTCCCCCCAGTACAAAAGCTCAGTCTCCAGCAACTACATTGATGGTTATTCCTGTGCTGTAAAAGGCCAGGAGGATCTCCACTCTCCTGCAGTGTGTGAGTGTGAATTTAATACATTATACTGTGTGTTGGTTTCATTTTGTCATTTGAGAACTTGTAGCATTTCTAGAAAGAACTGAGAATATAATCCAGTTGTCCTCTTGTTATGTCACTGTGTTTCAGGTGTTCAGGGTCAGGACTGCAACAGAGTAACTTACACCAAGAGGAGAATCTGTGTCTTGAAGGGGTCAACAGTGGCCATATCCTGTACTTATGTTGGTTATAATAGAGTCAAATCATCACTTTGGTTTAGTCCTAAACAGAGTGCTAGTTGGACTAATAAGTTGACACCTGAGGACCTAACCAGAGACCCAGGGTATGCAGGTCGTGTGGAGTACGCTGGAAGAGAGAGTGAAACATATGAAGGTCCCTCCTCCCTGAGAATCACAGATCTGAGAGAGGAGGACTCAGCTGAGTATCGCTTCCCTTTTAAAACTCAAAACTTTGAATGGGGTCATAGTTTCCCAGGAACAACTCTGTCTGTCACAGGTAATACTACACTGTATGATACAACTGTAAATCATATTGAATTACAGGAGAAAATAAATGAACCATCCTGTTAACACAGAGGTGTATGTGGTTTTATACATATTGTTTCAGGTCTGCAGGTGAAGGTGACTCCTGCTGCAGAGGGACAGAAGACACTGACCTGTAGCACCACCTGTACTCTTACTGGTAACCCCACCTACATCTGGTACAAGAACGGACAACGTCTAGATGAGCCCACTTCCCAGAAGTACTCTGTCAATAGTTATTATTCAGACAGTTACTCCTGTGCTGTAGAAGGCTATGAGGATCACCACTCTCCTGCAGTGTGTTAGTATGAATGAAACTAGTATTTTATGTGGTATTATTTAGAACCGATAAGAACAGTATTACTTTCTCTATCAATATTCTTAACAATATACATTGGAATGATAAACAGTTTTATAGATGTATGTACATGTACAATTCAAAATGAACCTTTCCAATACATCTGAAACACTTGAAACTATTCTCATTATCGTTTCAGGAATTGATCAGCTTCATTTTGTTTCAGGTGTTTGGGGTGAGAGCTGTATGAATGTGACTTACACCCATCAGAGTATCTGTGCTTTGAAAGGGTCAACAGTGGACATATCATGCTTTTACACACATCCCAGTTGGCATAACGTCACAGAAGTATCCTGGTTCAACAAATGGGAGTCTGGTGTACCTAAAGACCTGAGCCAGGACCCAGAGTATGCAAGTCGTGTGGAATACCATCGACAAACAGAAAAGGACTCCACCCTGAGAATCACAGACCTGAGAGAGAGTGACTCAACTGAGTACAAGTTCAGATTTACAACTGCTGAGGCAAGATGGGGGTACAGCTTCCATGGAACAACTCTGACTGTCACAGGTAACACTGAATACCACATTATACAGTTTTGAAGAGTCATGATGTTAATAATTAACTCACACCAATTTTGAACCGTATACGCTTTTTTCGCTCTCCTTTAATTCAGGTTCTCAGGTGGAGGTGACTCCTAAATGGAGTTCACAGTCGAAGACACTGTCCTGTAGCACCACCTGTACTCTGAGTAACCCCAACCCCATCTATATCTGGTACAAGAACGGACAACATCTAGAGGAAAGCAACTCCACCCAGTACAAAGACGCAGTGTCCAGTAACAGTAAAGACAGCTACTCTTGTGCTGTAAAAGGCCATGAGGATCTCCACTCTCCTGCAGTTTGTGAGTGTTTATTTAACCTGCTTGGGATAGGGGGCAGTATTTTCATATAATTAGTAGATTTGGATAGAAAACACTCTAAAGTTTCCAAAACTGTTTGAATGGTGTCTGAGAGTAAAACAGAACTCATACGGCAGGCCAAAACCTGAGAAGATTCCATACAGGAAGTGCCCTGTCTGACAATTTGTTGTCCTTCTGTTGCATCTCTATTGAAAATACAGCATCTCAGCTGTAACGTGACATTTCCTAAGGCTCCCATTGGCTCTCAGAAGGCGCCAGAAAGTGGAATGGGGTGTCTGCTGTCTCTGGGCGAAGAACAGCAGGAGAATTTGTGAGTGGTCAGCCTGGGGACAGTGATACTGGAGATGCGCGGTCATGAGACTACTCCATTTTTTTCTTTCAGCCTTTGAATGAATACAACGTCGCCGGTTGGAATATTATCGCTATTTTACGAGAAAAATAGCTTAACAATTGATTTCAAACAGCGTTTGACATGCTTCGAAGTACGGTAATGGAATATTTAGACATTTTTTGTCATGAAATGCGCACCCTTCGGATAGTGACCTGAACGCACGAACAAAACGGAGCTATTTGAATATAACTATGGATTATTTGGAACCAAAACAGCATTTGTTGTTGAAGTAGAAGTCCTGGGAGTGCATTGTGACGAAGAACAGCAAAGGTAATCCAATTTTTCTAATAGTATTTCTGAGTTTAGGTTGTCCCAAACTTGGTGGGTGTCAAAATAGCTAGCCGTGATGGCCGAGCTATGTACTCAGAATATTGCAAAATGTGCTTTCGCCGAAAAGCTATTTTAAAATCTGACACCGCGATTGCATAAAGGAGTTCTGTATCTATAATGCTTAAAATAATTGTTATGTATTTTGTGAACGTTTATCATGAGTCATTTTGTAAATTCATCGGAAGTTTGCGGTGGGTATGCTAGTTCTGAACATCACATTCTAATGTAAAAAGCTGGTTTTTGATATAAATATGAACTTGATTGAACAAAACATGCATGTATCGTATAACATAATGTCCTAGGAGTGTCATCTGATGAAAATCATCAAAGGTTAGTGCTGCATTTAGCTGTGGTTTTCGTTTTTGTGACATATATGCTTGCTTTGAAAATGGCTGTGTGATTATTTTTGGCAGGATACTCTCCTGATGTCACGCTTGTGTGTAGTGGGTGAGGAATCAAATGCAGGAAGCTGCGATGCAGGGTAGTGGCTTTAATAAGCACAACGGAAAAAATACAAGCCTTCCCAAACACAGCGATCAAAGCGCACAACAAAACAAGGTGCCCCAAACACAGGGGGACAAAACACTGTTGGTGCAAACACACGCACTACTGAAAATTACAAAATCAGAGTGTCACCAAGCAAGCAAACAGAGAAACACAATCACGTACAAAAAACCATACATCCTACGCTAACCTAAATAACCCCCCCACTAATGACTAACCCAAAACAGGTGCGTGCCTACCTAGACCTAACCAAACGAAAGTGAAACAAAACAAGGATCGATGGCAGCTAGTAGTTCGGCGACGACGACCGCCGAGCCCCGCCCGGCCGAGGAGGGGCGCCACCATCCGCTACTGGCCAGAAGTTTGAGTGTTCGCGACCATCACAAACAAGCTCGCCCTGCCTGCCTGTTCCATTACACTACGATCATATACAAAATATATGCAACAAATTTTCCACCAACCGGTTTCTTTGCCAATGCACCACACAACCAATAAAAAAGCATTACGACTTCGGTCACTTCAATTTCATGCTTTGCGTTTTCAAAACCACAATAAATAGACTATGTCAGTCTCGACAAACAGAAAAATACATCTCTCCCTACCTTGTAGGCTTACCCAGTATCGAAGGCTTGACTTGACAATCTCCTAATGTCATTAAACTTTGACTTGCTTTGTAACAGATGTCTCTTTCCATTCATCGATTTACCGCTGCACAGTTTGGATTGATTGATTGATTTTATTTGGCAGTAAAAAAAAAAATATTTTTTTTTTAAGTGATCAGGATTGCACAATAAAGTCGGGGAATTATTTCCATTGTGGTCCATATTTTTTACATAAATACATATACAATTATACTGAACAAAAATATAAATACAACATGCAACAATTTCAACAATTTTACTGAGTTACAGTTCATATAAGGAAATCAGTCAATTTAAATAAATTAATTAGGCCCTAATCTATGGATTTCACATGACTGGGCAGGGTCACAGCCATGGGTGGGCTTTGTAGGGCATAGGCCCAAGCACTTTGGAGCCAGGCCAACCTACTGGGGAGCCAGACCCAGCCAATCAGACTGAGGTTTTCCTAACAAAAGGTCTTTATTTCAGACAGAAATACTCCTCAGTTTCATCAGCTGTCCAGGTGGCTGTTCTCAGATGATGCCGCAGGTGAAGAAGCCGGATGTGGAGGTCCTAGGCTGGCGTGGTTACAAGTGTTCTGCAGTTCCGAGGCCGGTTGGACATACTTCCAAATTCTCTTAAACGACATTGGCAGAGAAATGAAAATTACATTTTCTGGCACAGATCTGGTGGACATTCCTGCAGTCAGCATTCCAATTGCACGCTCCTTCAAAACTTGAGACATCTGTGGCAGTGTGTTGTGTTACAAAAATGCAAATTTTAGAGTGGCCTTTTATTGTCCCTAGCACAAGGTGCACCTGTATAATGATCATGCTGTTTAATCAGCTTCTTCATATGCCACACCTGTCAGGTGGATGGATTATCTTGGCTAAAGTGAAATGCTCACTAACAGGGATGTAAACAAATTTGTGTACACAATTTGAGAAAAAAAGATGTTTGTGGTAATGGAAAATGTCTGGGATCTTTTATTTCAGCTTATGAAACATGGGACCAACACCTTACTTGTTGGGTTTATATTGTTGTTCAGAATACATAGATAGAGACACATTACAGAGTATAACGACACAGGATGAGACCCAGATGCAGACACAGGAGACAGATGGTTTGAGTCTCTAATATGTATTAATAGACAAGGGGCAGGCAAGAGTCAGGTTGAGTTCTGGCAGAAGTTCATAAACCAGGTCAAAAAAAGGTACAGGGCGGCAGGCAGGCTCGAGGTCATGGCAGACTGAATGGTATGGCAGGTGGGCTCAGTGTCATGGCAGGCAGAACAGGTTGCAACCGGGAGGACTAGAAAACAGGGACTAGGAAAAACAGGCGTACCGAACAACACGCTGGTAGGCTTGACAAGACTAGATGAACTGGCAACAGACAAACAGAGAACACAGGTATAAATGCACATTGGATAATGGGGAAGATGGGTGACACTTGGAGAACGTGGAGACAAGCACGAAGACAGGTGAAACAGATCAGAGTGTGACAGTACCCCCACCCCTCTAGGGACACCACCTGGTGCCCTACCTGGGCGCATACCTGGTTGACCGGGGTGCCGGCGGTGAAAGTTGGTGATGAGGGCCAGGTCCAGGATGTCCTTAGCGGGAACCCAGCACCTCTCCTCCGGACCATAACCCTCCCAGTTAACCAGGTACTGGAAACCCCTGCCCCGAGGTCGAACACTCAGGAGGCGTCTCACCATGTACTCCGGATGGCGGTCGATGAGATGGGGAGAGGGGGTGGGCCTGGAAACAGGAGACAAAGGGCTGTGAGACAAAGGCTTCATCTCGGACACATGAAAAGTGGGATGCATATAGTGGGTACGGAGCAACAGAAGACAAACAGCAGAGAGGCTAAGGACTTTAGAGATGGGGAAAGGACCAATGAAACGGGGGAAAGTTTACGAGACTCCACCCGGAGGGGCAGGTCCAGCGTAGACAGCCGCCGAAGACATGTATGTCAATTAAGGCAGCCCTCCGCACCTCTCTGAATCATAGGGGTTGGGTTAAATGTGGATATTAAATGTGGATATTTGGCGAGCGGAACGTCTCGCCAAATATCCAATGGAAGAATGTGGCGCGAAAAACAAAACCTCAAAAATGCAATAATTTCAATTTTTCAAACATATGACTATTTTACACCATTTTAAAGACAAGACTCTCGTTAATCTAACCACATTGTCCGATTTCAAAAAGGCTTTACAGCGAAAGCAAAACATTAGATTATGTCAGGAGAGTACATAGACACAAATAATCACACAGCCATTTTCCAAGCAAGCATATATGTCACATAAACCCAAACCACAGCTAAATGCAGCACTAACCTTTGATGATCTTCATCAGATGACACTCCTAGGACATTATGTTATACAATACATGCATGTTTTGTTCAATCAAGTTCATATTTATATCAAAAATCAGCTTTTTACATTAGCATGTGATGTTCAGAACTAGCATACCCATCGAAAACTTCCGGTGAATTTAATAATTACTCATGATATACGTTCACAAAATACATAACAATTATTTTAAGAATTATAGATACAGAACTCCTTTATGCAATCGCTATGTCAGATTTTAAAATAGCTTTTCGGCGAAAGCACATTTTGCAATATTCTGAGTAGATAGCTCGGCCATCAGAGGCTAGCTATTTTGACACCCACCAAGTTTGGTGCTCACTAAACGCAGAATTACTATAAGAAAATGTGGATTACCTTTGCTGTTCTTCGTCAGAATGCACTCCCAGGACTTCTACTTCAACAACAAATGTTGTTTTGGTTCCAAATAATCCATACTTATATTCAAATAGCTCTGTTTTGTTCGTGCGTTCAGGTCACTATCTGAAGGGTTATGCGCGAGCGCATTTCGTGACAAAAAATTCAAAATATTCCATTACCGTACTTAGAAGCATGTCAAACGCTGTTTAAAATCAATTTTTATGCTATTTTTCTCGTAAAATAGCGACAATATTCCAACCGGGTGACGTTGTATTCATTCAAAGGCTGAAAGAAAAAAATTTAGTAGCCTTGTGGACGCGCATCTCCAGTGTCACTGTCCCCAGGCTGACCACTCACAAATTCTCCTGCTGTTCTTCGCCCAGAGACTGCAGACACCCCATTCCACTTTCTGGCACCTTCTGAGAGCCAATGGAAGAGTTAGAAAGTGTCACATTACAGCAGAGATGCTGTAATGTCGATAGAGATGCAACAGAAGGACAACAAATTGTCAGACAGGGCACTTCCTGTATGGAATCTTCTCAGGTTTTTGCCTGCTATATGAGTTCTGTTATACTCACAGACACCATTCAAACAGTTTTAGAAACTTTAGAGTGTTTTCTATCCGAATCTACTAATTATATGCATATTCTCGTTTCTGGGCAGGAGTAGTAACCAGATTAAATCGGGTACCTTTTTTATCCGGCCGTGAAAATACTGCCCCCTATCCCAAAGAAGTTAAGGCAATGTCAGTCTCAGAACGGGCTCCAGACCAGGATAGAACCAGTGGTCCAGTTGTGCCTCTGGAGCCATACAAATCCCAAAACAATAGGAACATGGGGAGATTCAATAACAAGAAACCTTATGGACTCACTGTGATTGCCCAACACACACAGGTTAATAGGAACCGTACTGTGAGTGACCCTGCCAATGGAGTGTCCGTCCAGTGCACTGGTTAAATAGGCAACAGAAAGGAGTTATGTGGAGATACCCAGCTCAGATACCAGAGTGGCGTCCATGAAGCTCTCATCAGCCCCAGAGTCAATGAGCGCCCGGAGAGATTTAGACCTGTCACCCCAGAGCAGGATAACATGGAAAGGGATAGGAGTAAAAGGAGTCGAAAACCTCCCAGCATGGCCCACCATTGTACTCGTACCGAACCGATGAGTCTGGTATTTTACTGGACAGTTGGATTTGTAATGCCCTGTAGCACCACAGTGCAGGCAACTGTTGGAGTTAAGCCTGCTTAATGCAGGCGTCGGGCAGCCGTGGATGAATGAGCAGCCGTGGATAAACAAGTGGAGCCGAGAACAGACCACCTCTCCCTCCTGCGTTCCCGTAGACGCCCATCAATCCTTATGGTTAAAGCTATGAGGGAGCCGAGGTCTAGGGGTAACTCCCGAGCTGAGAGCTCGTCTTTAACCTCCTCCGATAATACATGAAGAAAGGTAACGAACAGAGACTCCGGGTTTCAGGCACTCTCGGTGGCTAACGTGCGAAAGTCTACTGTGTAGTCTGCCACACTACGGGGGTCTTGATGTAATCGAAGTAGCTTTCGGCCGCCTCTCTCCCGGACACTGGAGAATCGAACACCTTCCTCACCTCTGCAATGAAATCCTCCAGACGAAGGCAAATGACGGATTGTTGCTCCCAAACCGCCGTTAGTCAGGTGAGCACCCTTCCAGACATTAGCGTTATCAGATACGCTATTTTCGAACAATCCGAAGGGAACGAAGACGGCTGCAGGTCAAAGATGAGGGAGCACTGGGAAAGACACGCCCGGCTGGTTCCAGGATCCCCAGCATAGCGCTCCGGAGGAAGTAAGCGGGGTTCTCGGGAAGCCAGAGTAGGCTGTACAAAATCATCACTTGGAGGGGGATTACTGTGCGTCCGGGAGGTCTCCGTTGTGGCATGCTGCTTGATAGATAGTCCACGGAATTGCTCCAGTAATGTTTTGAAACCCTGGTCATGGCTTCCCACCAGTGTATGGAGTCCTTCCATAAGGTTCTGGAGTAGCTCGTAATGTCTTCCAATGGTGGCTCCATGCATAGAGACAGTGTTGTGGAGCTGGTCCGAGTCTGCTGGGTCTGTCATTGCCAGTTTTTGGTGCCAGACTACATGACAAGGAAGATTTCAATTTACCGGACATTTTATGGATGTTGGCCTATGAGCCACATTCACATATCCTTAGAAACAGCCTGTAACAAATTGTATAAAGATAAGCATTTTATTGTTAGATTATAGGAGTAAATCTGGTAGGCCAGAAACAGTCTTACTCACCTCAAGTTCAACTTTTGGAGTCAGTAGGAGCGCCGGGGAGCACTGCATTCAAGTCATAGGCCTTCAGTAGCTGAAACTTAATAACAGCCACACAACACCAAACCTTCACAAATGGTTATAAACTTTATTAGGACAATATCAAAAGTAAGTCAAGCCATTGTTTACAGGGAAAATACGAATAGAAGAGTCAATGTAAACCAGGGAAAAATTGCACAACCCTCTCCCGTGCACACCAAAAAACCACACAACCCTCCTCAAAGCAGAATAAATAGTTTGACAACTCTCCCCCAGTAAATTTCAATCTGTCCCTAATACATCATTGTACAACTGTAACTATTTAACTGTGTTGGTTTCACTAAGTAATATTAGAACTACGACATTTAGCGTTTCTAGAAATAACTAAGAATGCAATCCAGTTGACCTCTTGTTATGTCACTGTGTTTCAGGTGTTCAGGGTCAGAGCTGCAACAGAGTGACTTACACCAAGAGGAGAATCTGTGCCTTGAAGGGGTCAACAGTGGACATATCCTGTACTTATGTTGGTTATTATTCCACCACATCAACATTCTGGTTTAGAAGTGATAAGTCAACCCCTGAAGACCTAACCAGAGACCCAGGGTATGCAGGTCGTGTGAAGTACACTGGAACAAACAAAGGTCCCTTCACCCTGAGAATCACAGATCTGAGAGAGGAGGACTCAGCTGAGTATCGCTTCACTTTTAAAACATACAACTTTGAATGGGGTCATAGTTTCCCAGGAACAACTCTGACTGTCACAGGTAATACTACACTCTATTTTACAATAGTATATCATAATGAATTACAGGAGAAAATAAATTAACTATCCTGTTAACAGAGGTGTATGTGGTTTTATAAATATTGTTTCAGGTCTGCTGGTGAAGGTGACTCCTGCTGCAGAGGGACAGAAGACACTGACCTGTATCACAACCTGTACTCTGACTGACAACCCCACCTACATCTGGTACAAGAACGGACAACGTCTCGATGAGCCCACTTCCCAACAATACTCTAGTAATACACTAGTAGTGTTGGGTCCTTCTGCGGATAGTTACTCCTGTTCTGTTGAAGGTCATGAGACTCTCCACTCTCCTGCAGTGTGTGAGTATGAATTAAACTACTATTCTACTTAGAAAGTATCAATCATTTAATATCAATGAGAAGGGTATTACTGCTTTATCTATCAATATTCATCATTACATAGAAATTACACTCAATGTCATAGATGTATGCATGTCTATAGTTAGAATGTTCAGTACCTCAAACACTTGAAGAATAGTTTAGTAGACACTCAAGTCCTAAAGTATCTCCAAATGTATTCTTGTTCATGTTTTTTGTAAGTGATAGTTTTAGATTGTCTTCTGACTTTAGATATAATTTATTTTTGACATGACGTCATTTGATGTAGTATACAACAGTCCTAACCCTCTGAAAAATTCTGCTTTACTAGATGCTCCAAAGAACACCTCAGTGTCAGTCAGTCCCTCTGGTGAAATATTGGAGGGCAGTTCAGTGACTCTGACCTGCAGCAGTGATGCCAACCCACCTGTGGACAAATACACCTGGTACAAGAAGAATGGATCTTCACTGACAGGATCTGAAAACACCTTCCTCATCACCAACATCAGCTCTGAGGACAGTGGAGAATACTACTGTGAGGCTGAGAGTATATATGGGAGTCTCAACTCTTCTTCTGTGTCTGTGGACATTCAGTGTAAATACACCTAACCTTCTCTTCTTTTGATCAGAGAATCACACATATTTAAAGTAATAATTCATTTATTTCAATCATAAGTCCAAGTTCCATGATGCTCCTCATGTAAAGCACTATGTATGAGCAATGTGTCACATATTGTCCACCAGACGGCCCAAAGAATACCTCAGTGTCATTCAGTCCCTCTGGTGAAATAGTGGAGGGCAGTTCAGTGACTCTGACCTGCAGCAGTGATGCCAACCCACCTGTGGACAAATACACCTGGTACAAGAAGAACGTAGCCTCACCAAAAGCATCAGGACAGAGTTACAGTATCACTAACATCAGCTCTGAGGACAGAGGAGAATATTACTGTGAGGCCCAGAATGGAAGAGGATCTATGAACTCTACAGCTCTGATGATCATTTTAGCAGGTAAAGTTCCATCTTTAATACCTCAATACAAAATTACTTTCCAAGAAATATCTTAATAATTATACTTAGGATTATTACACTTTTGTTTATAACTACAGGTTGGCTTATAAACTCCCCAAGTATTAACAAGTATTACATTGATATTCTATATTCTATATTATTATTATAATAATATTCAGTTCATTAGAACATGCCATGTACTCATATCATCTATATTTTATTATAGGGAAACAAACCTCAGTTCTGACTGCAGCTGTAGGAATCATAGTGGTTGTTCTGGTTCTCATCCTCTGTCTCTCTGGACTCATGTGGTTCAGGTGAGTTTTTTTGTTGTTTATTATTTCACTTTAGAATATAAATTAATTAATTAATTAATTCATTCATTCATTCATTCATTCATGTACAAAACAGGAAGAAAGCCTCCAATACCACCTCTGACACAAAAGGCACTGCAGACGATGGACAGGTGAGTCCATCAGAAGATGACGTGATGTTTTTGTATGCTTTGTGGAACATGTCCACTCCTCATGTTGTCTGTCCTCTCTCTCCATCAGGGAGACTCTTGTCCAGTGTATGACAACATCTCAGGCATGGCCATGACCCCTACTGCAGCACAGACAGCTGACACAGACGACCAGGATGATGTTCACTACACCAGCGTCCACTTCTCTCGCTCCAAAAACCAGGAAGTGCCTCAGCCCCAGAAAGAGGATGAGGATGTCCAGTACGCTGCTCTGAAATTCAACCTCCCAGTGCTGCCACCCGGTGAGCATATTCTGCATTAAGGTCATTCACATGCTGCAGTTAATTGTAGGAGATGTCATCAATAAGCAAAACAGTTGACCCTTACACGGAACCCAAACCTGCTGCGCGCATGCGGCATCGTGCGCTATCGTGCATACATTTATTTTGTCCCCCTACACCAAACACGATCACGACACGCAGGTTAAAATATCAAAACAAACTCTGAACCAGTGACATTAATTTCGGGACAGGTCGAAAAGCATTAAACATGTATGGAAATTTAGCTAGCTAGCTTGCTGTTGCTAGTTAATTTGTCATGGGATATAAACATTGAGTTGTTATTTTACCTGAAATGCACAAGGTCCTCTACTCCGACAATTAATCCACACATAAAACGGTCAACCGAATCGTTTCTAGTCATCTCTCCTCCTTCCAGACTTTTTCATCTTTGAACTTATATGGTGATCTGCATCTAAACTTTGATAGTATTGCCATGACTACCGGCAAAACAGTTCACTCTTTCAATCACCCACGTGGGTATAACCAATGAGGAGATGGCACGTGGGTACCTGCTTCTATAAACCAATGAGGAGATGGGAGAGGCAGCACTTTCAGCGCGATCTGCGTCAGAAATAGAAAGGAGTTCTATTTTAGCCCTTGGCTTCGCAGACGCTCATTGGCGCGCAAGCAGTGTGGGTGTAATAATTGAATAACATGGATTTCTACATTTATTTTGCGATGCTTGCGCATGCGATGTGTCCGGTCTGCATGTAAGTGACCACTATGAACCCAAACTATCAACCCAAAAATTGACATCTTAGGACAATTACTATAACATGTCTATACTGAGAGAGTGATGTGATGATGGTTTTGAGGAACTGTTCTTCTGTTCCAAATGGCACCCTATTCCCTATTTAGTGCACTAAATTAGACAGAGCCCTATAGGGTGCCACCATTTGGGACGCTGTCTTTGTTTCATTTTTGTTTCTCTCTCTTCAGCAGCACAAGCAGCTGAGGAGGACTCTTCTGTTCTCTACAGTACAGTCAACAACCCCTGAACCAAGAAGACCCGAACACAACAAACCCAGAACCAAGAAGACCCGAACACAACAAACCCAGAACGAAGAAGAACTGAACACAACAAACCCAGAAAGAAGACTTGAACAGAACACGTTTGACAAAAACCTTGTATATCTGGACCTGTAAATTTAAACTAAGTAATATAATGCCTGTGGAGGTGTGGAATATTGACCATTATAAACCAGGTGGTTTGAGCCATGAATGCTGATTAGGTGAAAGACGTGGTATATCAGACCGTATACCATGGATATTTAAATTTGTATTTACTGGTCTAAGTACATTGGTAACCAGTTTAAAATAAGGCACCTCGGGGTTTGTTGTATGTGGCCATATACCACGGCTAAGGGCTGCATGCAAGCACTCCGCGTTGCGTTGTGCATAAGAACAGCCCTTAGCCGTAGTATATTGGCCATATACCACACCTCCTCGGGCCTTATTGCTTAAAACCTCTTAGGGCTAGGGGGCAGTATTTTCACGGCCGATGAAAAACGTACCCAAATTAAACTGGTTACTACTCTTTCCCAGAAAATAGAATATGCATATTATTAGTAGATCTGGATAAGAAACACTCTGAAGTTTCTAAAACTGTTTGAATGGTGTCTGTGAGTAAAACAGAACTCATATGGCAGGCAAAAACCTGAGAAAATCTCAACCAGGAAGTGGAAGGTCTGAGAATTGTAGTTCTACTTTTGAATCCCTAGAGAAACTACAAAATACTTAGGGGTCACGTTGCACTTCCTAAGGCTTCCTAAGGCTGTCAAAAGCCCTCCGAAAGTTGTTTCATCCGTATCCAGTAACCGGGCAGAATATAGGAGCTCAGTTACTGAGTGGCCTGCCTGGCAACAAAGGGATTGGAAATGCGCAGTCACGCGAGCGCGCCTTTCCTTATTTTTCTTCTGAAATGAATACGCTATTGTCCGGTTGGAATATTATCGCAATTCTACATTAAAAATACCATAAAGATTGATTTTAAACAGCGTTTGACATGCTTCTAAGTACGGTAATGGAACATTTTGACTTTTTGCGTCTCAAATTACGCTTGCGCGTTATGCATTTGGATAGAGACCTGAACGCAGGAACAAAACAGAGGTATTTGGACATAAATATGTATTATTTTGAACAAAAACAAAATTTCTTGTGGAAGTAGCAGTCCTGCGAGTGCATTCTGACGAAGATCAGCAAAGGTAATACAATATTTCTAATACTAATTCTGAGTTTAGGTTGCCCCGGACTTGGCGGGTGTCTGAATAGCTCGCCGTGATGGCTGAGCTATGTACTCAGAATATTGAAAAATGTGCTTTCGCCGAAAAGTTATTTTAAAATCTGCCACAGCGGTTGCATAAAAGACTACTGTATCTATAATTCTGAAAATAATTGTCATGTATTTTGTCAATGTTTATGATGAGTATTTCAGTAATATTTGTGCTCATTCACCGGAAGTTCTGGAGGCTAAACATTTTCTGAACATCACGCTCCAATGTAAAATGCTGTTTTTGGATATAAATATGAACTTTATCGAACAAAACATACATTTATTGTGTAACATGATGTCCTAGGAGTGTCATCTGATGAAGATCGTCAAAGGTTAGTGCTTCATTTAGCTGTGTTTTCAGTTTTTTGTGACATATCTCCTTACTTGGAAAATGGCTGTGTGATTATTTTTGGCAGGGTACTCTCCTAACATAATCGAATGTTTTGCTTTCGCTGTAAAGCCTTTTTGAAATTGGACAATGTGGTTACATTAAGGAGAAGTGTATCTTTAAAATGGTGTAAAATAGTCGTATGTTTGAGAAATTGAAATTATTCGATTTTTGCTGTTTTGAATTTCGCGCCATGCTATCTTGTCAAACAATCTCGTTAACGGGATCGTATCTCAAAGGGGTCCCCGAGAAGTTAAGTTTATAATAGCAATAAGGCACTTCTGGTGCTTGTGGTATATGACCAACATACTGTTCCACGGCTTATTTTAAACTGGTTAACAACATAAATAGAACAGTAAACAAGTATTTTTACGTCATACCCATGGTATATTGTCTGATACAGTATAGACTTCTGAAATGCTGTTTCAGCCAATTAGCATCCAGGAACCAAACTACCCAGTTTATAATAGTGTATAATAATATATGCCATCTAGTAAACACTTTTATCCAAATTCACTGTCATTAAAGTCATGTTTGAATACACTTTCCATATGGGAAGTCCCAGCAGGAATGGAACCAATGCATCATGCTGTACCAACTGAGCCACAGGACTACTCTATTCAAACTTAGAGTAGGAGTTCTGATCTAGGGTCAGTTATGACTTTGAAACAATGATGAATAAGAATGGGACCTTAACATTTTTTTAAATATATTTTTCATTTGAAAAATGTTGTATTTCTGACGTCGGCAAACTTGAGTTCCAGTAAAATTTTACAGTGCATTCGTAAAGTATTCAGACCCCTTGACTTTTTCCACGTTTTGTGATGAGACAAGCTTATTCCCAAATAATGAAGTTGTTTTCTTTCCTCATCAATCTCCACACAAAACCCAATAATGATGAAGCAAAAAAGGTTTTTAGAAAATTTAGCAAATCCATAAATACAACAAACTGCAATATCACATTTACATAAGTATTCAGACCCTTTATTAATCAGTACTTTCTCGAAGCACCTTTGGCAGCGATTACAGCCTTGAGTCTTCTTGGATATGATGCTACAAGCTTGGCACACCTGTATTTAGGGAGTTTCTCCCATTCTTATCTGCAGATCCCCTCAAGCTCGGTCATGTTGGATGGGGAGTGTCACTGCACAGATATTTTCAGGTCTCTCCAGAGATATTTGATCAGGTTCAAGTCTGGGCTCTGGCTGGGCCACTCAAGGACATTCAGAGATTTCTCACGAAAGCCACTCCTGCATTGTCTTGGCTGTGTGCTTAGGGTCCTTGTCCTATTGGAAGGTTGAACCTTCGCCCCAGTCTAAGGTCCTGAGCCCTCTGGAGCTGGTTTTCATCAAGGATCTCTCTGTACTTTTCTCTGTTCATCTTTCCCTCTATCCTGACTAGTCTCCCAGTCCCTGCCACTGAAAAACATCCCCACAACATGATGCTGCCACCACCGTGCTTCACCGTAGGGATGGTGCTAGGTTTCCTTCAGACGTGACGCTTGGCATTCAGGCCAAAGAGTTTAATCTTGGTTTCATCAGACCAGATAATCTTGTTTCTCATGGTCTGAGAGTCTTTAGGTGCCTTTTGGCAAACTCCAAGCAAGCTTTCATGTGCCATTTACTGAGGAGTAGCTTCCGTCTGGCCACTCTACCATAAAGGCCTGATTGGTGGAGTGCTGCAGAGTTGGCTGTCCTTCTGGAAGTCTCTCCCATCTCTACAGAGGACCTCTGGAGCTCTGTCAGAGTCACCATCGGGTTCTTGGTCACCACGCTGACCATGGCCCTTCTCCCCCGATTGATCAGTTTTGCCGGGCGGCCAGCTCTAGGAAGAGTCTTGGTGGTTCCAAACATCTTCTATTTAAGAATGATAGAGGCCACTGTGTTCATGGACCTTCAAAAATGCAGAAATGTTTTGGTACCCTTCCCCAGATCTGTGCCCCAGTACAATCCTGTCTCTGAGTTCTAGAGACAATTCCATCGACCTCATGATTTTTGCTCTGACGTGCACTGTCAACTGTGGGACTATATATAGATAGGTGTGTGCCTTTCCAAATCATGTCCAGTCAATTGAATTTACCACAGGTGGACTCCAATCAAATTGTAGAAACATCTCAAGGATGATTCATAGAAACAGGATGCAGCTGAGTTCAATTTCGGGTCTCAAAGAAAAATATCAGAATACTTATCTAAAGATATTTCTGTTTTTTATTTATAATAAATGTGCATACCTTTCTAAAAACCCTTTATTTGTTTTGTCATTATGTGGATAGTGTGGTAGATTGAGGATACATGTTTATTTAATCTATTTTAGAAGAGGGCTGTAACGTAACAAAATTTGAAAAAGTCAGGTGGTCAGAATATATTTATATATATATATTTTTATGTTTCTGAAACAATCATCAAACTTGTGAGACTTTTGCCTCAATGTCCAGGAAAGTGTTCTGCTTGATGCAACGTTTCTTAACGCTCTTATCAAATATTTGTTTTTGTAAACTGTGTTGTGCCATTTTTTAAAATATACTTTTAACAATAAACTTCATTGTCATTGTTTTTACCTTGTTATAACAGTATCTTCAGTTGAGAGAAAATGGAAATCTTTCAACATCTCACCTCTTCTACTGTACAGTACATACAGTAACTACAAATAATACATTTACATTGGTTTGGAGAGCAATAGTGGTTTATTCATCTTCATCATCGTCATCATCATCATCATGTCTGTACAAAATGTACACACTTTCAGAAGAGGCAATGTCCAGCACCTACAGTACACACACAACCAGTAACATGAAAAATTATTCATTGTCATTTTTAAGACTCACAGACACAATATGACATACCATGGATGTTTGGAGTGTGGAGGGTAATTCAGTCAGTGATGGCATTCCATTCCAGAACACTGAGAGATGGAACATTCTGGAATGTCGATGGTTGATAATAATACATCTTACAGTTAACAAGCTCAGACCAGGCAGTGAGATTATTGCCTGATATAAGAATAACAGTCCACCATTTTGACCAACTAGTAGTTAGAGAACAGATTACGTCACTGTTTATTGAGAATGTAATGCATCCCTGGCTGGATGCCCACTCTAGCACGGCACTTGCGGGGGGCTGGTATCGACCGCACCGGACTGTGCGTGCGAATGGGCGAGACCGTGCACACTTCCGCATAGCACGGTGCTCTCCACGCCAAATGCTCCCCATAATAAGCACGAGGAGTTGGCTCAGGTCTATTAATTTGGGGGGCTGCCTCTCAGGCTTCCTTGCCAGCCGTGTTCCTCAAAACATTGCCGGTGGGCCTTCCTTCCTGCTGCCTCCACTCTCCTGGCTGCCTCCACCTGTTCCCATGGGAGGTGATCCCTTCCGGCCAGGATCTCTTCCCACGTGTAGGATCCCTTGCCGTCCAGGATGTCCTCCCATGTCCAGTCCTCTTTTCCATGCTGCTTGGTCTTCTTGTGGTGGGTGGTTCTGTAATGGCTGGCCAATGGAATAGACCAAGGTGCAGCGTGGTTAGTGCTCATCTTTGTAATTTAATGGAAAAATGAACACTTTACAAATAAACAAAAGACGACAGCCAAACAGTTCTGTCAGGTAAGTAATGCAAAACTGAAATTAACCACCCACAAAACACAATGAGAAAACCCCTACATAAATATGGTCTCTAATCAGAGGGAATGAGATTCAGCTGCCTCCAATTAGAGACCAACCCCAAACAATTCCAACATAGAAACAGAAAAACTAGATATTTAAACATAGAAATAGAATAACATAGATCAACCCAAAACACACAAAACAATCACCCCCTGCCACGCCCTGAACAAACTATCATAACAAAATGACCCCTTACTGGTCAGGACGTGACAAAACTATATACTGCATGTATACACACATTAAAATAGCCTGTTATCCATACATAGTCTAATGTAGCCTGCAATCCATATATAGTCCAATGTAGCCTGTTATCCATACATAGTCTAATGTAGCTTGTTATCCATACATAGTCTAATTTAGCCTGTTATCCATACATAGTCTAATGTAGGCTGTTATCCATATATAGTCTAATGTAGCCTGTTATCCATATATAGTCTAATGTAGCCTGTTATTCATACATAGTCTAATGTAGCTCGTTATCCATATATAGTCTAATGTAGCCTGTTATCCATATATAGTCTAATGTACCATGTTATCCATATACAGTCTAATGTAGCATGTCATCCATATATAGTTGTCACGACTTCTGCTGAAGTTGGTCCCTCTCCTTGGTTGGGCGGCGTTCGGTGGTCGAAGTCTCCAACCTTCTAGCCATCGCTGAACCTCTTTTCATGTTCCTTTGGTTTTGTCTTGTCTTCCATCACAGCTGGTTCCAATCCCATCAATTACATGTTGTGTATTTAACCCTTTGTTCCCCCTCATGTCCTTGTCGGTGATTGTTTATTGTAAGTGCTTGTGCACGGCTGTCCTGGTGTGCGTCGGGTTATGTACACATTATTTGTATTGTTCTGTTTTCCGGTGGGTTTTTGTTATTAACCTGTTAGGGCTAGGGGGCAGTATTTACACAGCCGGATAAAAAACGTACCCGATTTAATCTGGTTACTACTCCTGCCCAGTAACTAGAATATGCATATAATTATTGGCTTTGGATAGAAAACACCCTAAAGTTTCTAAAACCGTTTGAATGGTGTCTGTGAGTATAACAGAACTCATATGGCAGGCAAAAACCTGAGAAGATTTCATGCAGGAAGTGGCCTGTCTGACAAGGTGTCGTTCTTCTTGCCTCTGTTTATTGAAGACAGAGGATCTTTGCTATAACGTGACACTTCCTACGGCTCCCATAGGCTCTCAGAGCCCGGGAAAAAGCTGAACGATATCGAGGCAGCCTCTGGCTGAAACACATTATCGCCTTTGACAAGTGGCCGATCAGAGGACAAAGGGCTTAGGCGCGTGCCCGAGTCGACCCCATGCTTTATTTTCTTTCGTCTGTTTACCTAATTGCAGATTCCCGGTCGGAATATTATCGCTTTTTTACGAGAAAAATGGCATAAAAATTGATTTTAAACAGCGGTTGACATGCTTCGAAGTACGGTAATGAAATATTTAGAAATATTTTGTCACGAAATGCGCCGTGCGCATGACCCTTATTTACCATTCGGATAGTGTCTTGAACGCACAAACAAAACGCCGCTGTTTGAACATAACTATGGATTATTTGGGACCAAACCAACATTTGTTATTGAAGTAGAAGTCCTGGGAGTGCATTCTGACGAAGAACACCAAAGGTAATCAAACTTTTCTAATAGTAAATCGGAGTTTGGTGAAGGCTAAACTTGCTGAGTGTCTAAATAGCTAGCCCTGTGATGCCGGGCTATCTACTTAGAATATTGCAAAATGTGCTTTCACCAAAAAGCTATTTTAAAATCGGACATATCGAGTGCATAGAGGAGTTCTCTATCTATAATTCTTAAAATAATTGTTATGCTTTTTGTGAACGTTTATCGTGAGTAATTTAGTAAATTGTTAGTAAATTCGCCGGAAGTTTGCAGGGGGTATGCTAGTTCTGAACGTCACATGCTAATGTAAAAAGCTGGTTTTTGATATAAATATGAACTTGATTGAAAAAAACATGCATGTATTGTATAACATAATGTCCTAGGGTTGTCATCTGATGAAGATCATCAACGGTTAGTGCTGCATTTAGCTGTCTTCTGGGTTTATGTGACATTATATGCTAGCTTGAAAAATGGGTGTCTGATTATTTCTGGCTGGGCACTCTGCTGACTTAATCTAATGTTTTGCTTTCGTTGTAAAGTCTTTTTGAAATCGGACAGTGTGGTTAGATTAACGAGAGTCTTGTCTTTGAAATGCTGTAAAATAGTCATATGTTTGAGAAATTGAAGTAATAGCATTTCTAAGATATTTGAATAACGCGCCACAGGATTCCACTGGCTGTTACATAGGTGGGACGATTTGGTGCCACCTACCCTAGAGAGGTTCAACTGCACCATTTGGAAACACAGTTTTTTCTCTCCTGCGTTTGACTGCTCTGCCGCCAGTACACACGCCTTACAGAATCACTGACCCGATTATGGAGTCAGCAGGAGTAGGTACCCCGGGAATAGGGGTGGAGGAAGGCGTCCAGGAGCACGCAGCAATGCTCCACCAGCTTGGCACTGCCATGGACCGCGTTGTCCAGACTATGGACCGCTGGGAGAGACAGGGAGTTCTTCCAGCACCTCCACCAGCACAACCGGGGTCCTCTCTGAGCGCCCCTCTTCCTCCTGGTTCCAATGGGATTCGTCTCTCCCTGCCCCAGGAGTACGACGGAAAGGCTGCGAACTGCCAGGGGTTCCTTCTTCAACTGGACCTATACCTGACCACCGTCCACCCGGCTCCATCGGGCCGTGAGAGGGTGTCCGCCCTCATCTCGTGCCTCACCGGGAAAGCCCTGGAGTAGGCCAACGCTGTGTGGAGAGAGGGAGATGCGGCGTTGGACCAGTTTGAGGAGTTCACCAGCCGTTTCCGGTGAGTCTTCGACCACCGGGTGAGCGCCTTTTCCATCTGAGGCAGAAGACGAGGAGCGCCCAGGAGTTCGCCCTGGAATTTAGGACCCTGGCTGCCGCCGCGGGATGTAGCGACCGGGCGCTGATCGACCATTACAGCTGCAGTCTGCGCGAGGACTTCCGGCGGGAGCTGCAGAGACACCACCCTCACATTCGACCAGCTGATGGACCTGTTCATCCGGCTGGACAACCTGCTGGCTACCCGCGGATGTTCTGATCAGGGTCTGGTGGTTCCATCCTCCCGCACCCCTTCTCCGATACCCATGGAGCTGGGAGGGGCGGTGCGCAGGTAGACCGGAGGGGGTTCCAGCTCGTGAACCATCTGTGGCCGCAGAGGTCACACTGCCGGTCGGTGCCGGGTTGGGTCCTCTGGGAATCGAGGCAGCAGGCAGGGCGCTCTGGCGTCACCCCAGGTGAGCTGGCACCATTCTCACCCAGAGTCCTCTGTTGCCCATATGTTTGTGTATGTCACTTTCCCTGATTTTTCCCCCATTCCCAGCATAAGGCGCTCATTGATTAAGGTGCGGCTGGGATTTTTATTGACAGAGCGTTAGTTTAGGCATCCCCATTGTTCCCGTGGCTGTGCGTTTCCCCGTTCATGCCTTAGATAGTCAACCATTAGGGTCAGGGTTGATCAGGGAGGTCACGTTCCTTTGGGCATGGTGACACAGGGGGGTCACAAGGAGAGAATTAGTCTCTTCCTGATTGACTTTCCTGCGTTTCCCGTGGTGCTGGGCCTACCCTGGTTAGCTTGTCATAACCCCACTGTTTCATGGCCACAGAGGGCTCTCACGGGGTGGTCGTGAGAGTGGTCAGGTAGGTGTTTAGGGGTTTCCGCTACTACGGTGGAGAGTCCAGACCATGTCTCCACCATGCACATTCCCCCTGAATATGCAGATTTGGCTCTCGCCTTCTCTAAAAAAGAGAATCGCCCCACCTCATCGATGGGGCGATTGTGCGATAAATCTCCTGGTAGACGCTGCCCTTCCCAGGAGTCACGTCTATCCCCTCTCACAGGCGGAGACGGAGGCTATGTAAACATATGTCTCCGAATCCCTGCGTCAGGAGTACATTCGGTCCTCCACTTCACCTGCCTCCTCGAGTTTCTTTTTTGTGAAGAAGGAGGAGGGAGGTCTGCGCCCGTGTATTGACTATCGGGGTCTGATTTAGATCACTGTGAGGTAAAGTTACCCGCTACCGCTCATAGCCACAGCGATTGAGTCAATACACTGTGCGCGCTTCTTCACCAAACTAGATCTCAGGAGCGCTTACAACCTGGTGAGTATCCGGGATGGAGACGAGTGGAAGACGACTTTCAGTACCACCTCAGGGCACTATGAGTACCTCATCATGCCATACGGGTTGATGAATGTGCCATCAGTCTTCCAAACCATTGTAGACGAGATTTTCAGGGACCTGCACGGGCAGGGTGTGGTGGTGTATATTCATGACATTTTGATATACTCCGCTACACGCGCTGAGCATTTGTCCCTGGTGCGCAGGGTGCTTGGTCACCTGTTGGAGCATGACCTGTATGTCAAGGCTGAGAAGTGTGTACATCAAGGCTGAGAAGTGCCTATTCTTCCAACAGTCCATCTCCTTCCTAGGGTATCGCATTTCCACCTCAAGGGTGGAAATGGAGAGTGACCGCATTTCAGCCATGCATAATTGGCAGACTCCCACGTCGGTAAAGGAGGGGCAGCGGTTCTTAGGGTTTGCCAACTACTACCGGAGGTTTATCCAGGGTTTTGGTCAGGTAGCGGCTCCCATTACCTCACTGCTGAAGGGGGGCCCGGTGCTCTTGCAGTGGTCAGCTGAGGCGGACAGGGCTTTTAGTCACCTGAGGGCTCTGTTAACCTCGGCTCCCATGCTGGCCCCTCCGAATGCCTCTTTGGCGTTCGTAGTGGAGGTGGACGCGTCCGAGGCTGAGATAGGAGCTGTGCTCTCTCAGGGCTCGGTTACGCCACCGAAGCTCCGCCCCTGTGCCTTCCTCTCGAAGAATCTCAGCCTGGCGGAGCGAAACTATGATGTGGGGGACCAGAGTTGTTGGCTGTCGTAAAGGCCTTGAAGGCGTGGAGACATTGGCTTGAGGGGGCTAGACACCCTTTTCTCATCTGGACTGACCACCACAATCTGGAGTACATCTGGGCAGCGAGGAGACTGAACCCTCGCCAGGCAAGGTGGGCCATGTTTTTCACCCGTTTTGTGTTTACCCTTTCCTACAGACCAGGCTCCCAGAACGTTAACTTCTTTGGGACCTGGGGGCAGTATTGAGTAGCTTGGATGAATAAGGTGCCCAGAGTAAACTGCCTGCTACTCAGGCCCAAAAGCTAGAATGTGCATATATGTATATATATGTATGTATATATATATATATATATATATATATATATATGTATGTATATATATATATATATATGCATTTATGTATACATATATGGCTTCGTTAAAGCCAAACCCACTCAAAATCCACCTTGAACAGAAATGGCACATCACGTCGTTGCGAACGACCACTCCACTTTGTGGGGAATATGTCCACTAACCATCAATCTAAATGACCATACCTAGAAACAGTCCTGGAGGACTGCTTATTAAGACGATATCTATGAGGGTGCCCGTGTTTACGGATTTGGGGTTGTACCTGGTAGGTTCATTAATAATTTGTGTGAGATTGAGGGCATCTAGCCATCTAACCTATGACCCCAAACACCACAGATACTCAACACAAAATTCCACTATACACTCATCAAACTCTCTCTCTATTGCTCTTTGTCACTCTCTCGCTCACTCTCTTTCCATCTCTCCCCACTCTCACTCTCTCTTCCTTTTCGCTCTCGCTCTCTCTCTCGCTCTCTCTCTCTCTCGCTCTTTGGGAATAATTGATACAGCTAAGGGTGTTTGGAGCTCTACTCCTCTGACTTGCTCCTGATTGGCCAAAGGGATACTTCCACAAAGGGAGTGTAGTAATAGGTTTGAAGGTCACTATCTGAACTTTCTACTGTAAACACGGACATTGATCTGTGTGTGTGTGTTTGTCTGTCTGTCAGAAATCTGACTCTCTCTCCATCTCCCCCCTCCTCTCCCTCCCTCCTCCCCTCTTCTCTCTCCAGCGGTATGGTGAGGCAGACAGGGCCATGTAACACAGTGAAGGCTTCTCAGAGGAGGAAGGGGAGGAACATCCTCCTTTGTGACTTTAATAAAAATAAAATGTTTTAAACATTTAAAAAAGTTTTCCTTTTAAGATAAAACTATGTCATCAAATAAATTATTAAAACATACTATTTTGCAATGAAGGTCTACAGTAGCCTCAACGGCACTCTGTAGGGTAGCACCATGGAGTAGCTGGAGGACAGCTAGCTTCTGTCTTCCTCTGGGTACATTGATTTCAATACAAAAACCTAGGAGGCTCATGGTTTTCACCCCCTTCCATAGACTTACACAATAATCATGACAACTTTTGGACGATGTCTGGCACAGTGATGCCATCTGTTGGTAAATGTTAATTACTGCATCTCCAGTGTTTTTACCGGTGTGCTTGAAATACCCGGATGTATTGCAATATACTGAACAAGACTGGTTACTCGCATCAATGCCTCTGTCTCGTCATTTAACATTCAAACATGGTGTCAGAGTCGGATAACTAACCATGCTTTCCGCAAATTAGAGTCACCTGTTCTGGTTTACCCCCAAAAAATGCTTATTTGAGTAAAACTTCGCCGGACGCCGGAATTGTCCTTAGCTTGAGTGAGTTTGCTAGTTAGCTTCAGTGTTGTTAGCACCGGTTAGACATGGTAGCGAACATTCCCCCTCTTGCCGTTATGAAGCTCAGCGGAGATTGGAGCACAAACTGGGATACGTTTAGAGGTGAATGGGAGGACTATGCACTAGCAACTGGACTTCAGGAAAAGGACGATGAGGTAGTGGCTGCCACTTTGAGGACTATAATGGGAACTGAATGCCGACACGTATACAAACACAACCTGAACCTAACAGCAGCTCAGCAAGGTAACGCTACAGCTATTCTTGATGCTCTTGAACATTACTTTAAGCCAGCAAAGAACGTTATCTACGAGCGTTATGTTTTCGGTTGTTGCAAACAGGAGGACGGGGAGTCCATTGACAGCTTTGTCACTAGGCTAAGTGAAAAGGCAGCTACATGTAACTATGGTACTTTAAGAGATGAACTGATCAGAGATAAGATAGTGCTTGGCATAACTGATGAGGGCACCCGCAGACGTTTGCTGAGAGAACGTGACCTGACGCTGGTCTTGGCAGTGGAGACATGCCGTGCAGCAGAGCTTACTGATATACAGATAAGGTCCATGGAGCTTGAAAGGCAACATATAGACAATGTCAATGCTACATTCAGGCAGCCAGTAAAGAAATTCCCCTTTGCCACAGCTAATGCTAATACTACAGCCAACTCTGCAGTAGACAACCCCAATACATGCCGATATTGTGGCATTTCTCATGGACGAGGAAAAGAACACTGCCCAGCCTATGGAAAAATATGCAAATCCTGTGGTACAGCTAATCACTTCGCAAGGGTCTGCATGAAAAGCAAGAGAAAGGAGGGTAAAGTGCACTCCATTGAAACAAACACAGATGATGGGAACAACAGCACAGAGGATGTATATGCTAGTGAGTGCATAGGGGCAGTGAGGGCAAAAGGACAAAAGTGGTTTGTCACTCTGCTACTTAATAATAAACCACAGCAATGCCAGCTAGATTCAGGGGCCACATGTAACGTTATGAGCCTTAAAGATAAAAGGAGGCTCGCGCCCAGAGACAAACTCACACAGAGTAGCACCAAGCTGAAACTGTATTCAGGCCAGTTCATGACCTCTTTAGGCCTGTTTGTGACAGAGTGTGTTTTACGTGGCCAGAAACACACCCTTGAGTTTGAAATAGTTGAGGCTAGTCAACAGCCATTACTGTCAGGTTCTACATGCGAGCGCCTTGGGCTTATTAACTTCACCATCCCAGCTGATCTTAACATTATAGACAAAGTCCAGGCTGGGCCCCTGAGCAAGGAGACACTCCTAAGCAAGTACCATGATGTCTTCAACGCACCGGTCGAGTCAGTTCCCGACGAAGTCCACTTTGAGTTGGACGCAGCAATCCCGCGTGTCCAGTGTGCACCCCGCAATGTACCAGTGGCCATGAAAGCAGCTACAAAGGCTCAGCTTGACAAATACGAAGCAGATGGCCACATGATATCCGTCACCGAGCCTACAGACTGGATAAGTAATATGGTCATCGTCAAGAAACCAGACAAGCTACGGATATGCATTGATCCTAAACACCTCATCCGGGCTCTGCAACGCTCACATTACATTATGCCCACGTTGGAGGATGTTCTTTACAAGCTCCCAAAGGCCAGAGTCTTCACGCTCGTGGACGCCAGAGATGCCTTCCTGCAGTGCAAGCTCGACGAGCCCAGCAGCTACATGCCCACCTTTTGGACACCCTGGGGCAGGAAGAGGTGGTTGAAGCTCCCGTTTGGTGTCTCCGTGGCTCCAGAGGTGTATCAGCGGAAACAGCATGAGCTGTTGATGGGACTCAGTGGCGTGGAACCCATAGCAGATGACATCCTCGTAGTCGTCTGTGGGGACAGTGATGAGGAGGCAGAATGTGACCATGACGCCAAGCTGCTGGCCCTGATGGTCAGATGTAGACAGGTCAAGCTAAGGCTAAGCATAAAAAAGCTTCAGTTTAAAGTGCCAGAGGTCCGCTTTCATGGGCACATCTTGTCCTCCACCGGATTGAAGGCTGATCCTGAAAAAGTGAAGGCTGTCTTGGAAATGCCCCACCCATCTGACGTGAAGGGAGTGCAGCACTTCGTCGGATCCGTCACCTACCTGGCCAAGTTGCTACTGCGGTTCTCTGAAGTGTGTGAGCCACTAAGGAGGCTCATGGACAAGGATAACATCCGGCATTGGCTCCCAAAACATGACGCAGCGGTGAGGGAAATAAAACAACTGGTCACCCAGACACCTGTACTGCGATACTACGATGTGTCAAAACCTGTCACGATTCAGAGTGACTCAAGCCAGTATGGATTTGGCTGTTGCCTCATGCAGGAGGGCCAGCCTGTGGCATTCGCCTCTAGGGCACTCACACCAACAGAGCAGAACTATGCCCAGATAGAGAAGGAGTGCCTCAGCATTGTGTTTGCATGCCAATGCTTCCACCACTACCTGTACGGGCGCGACAATATTACCACAGAGACAGATCACAAGCCACTTATTGCTATATTCAGCAAGCCTCTCCTGAATGCCCCGAAACGACTGCAGAGCATGCTACTGGCCCTACAAAACTACAACCTCAAGGTGGTGTATAAGCCAGGGCCAGAGATGTATGTGAGTGACACGCTCAGCAGGACTACTGCATCAGGCACTCACACACGCTCCATGCATGAACGACACGCAGTGTGCAGCTTACAAAAAGAGCAAGTGGATGTTGAACACATCAACCAGGCTGACTACCTCAATGTCACGGACCAGCGCCTTATACAAATCAGGCAGCACACAGACAGGGACGAGCAACTCCAGGCATTGAGGTCTGTGATTTTGATGGGCTGGCCCGACTGCAAGGAAGAAACTGCTTTAGCCGTCAGAGATTATTGGCCAGTCAAAGAGGAGCTCAGTGTTCAAAACGGAGTAATATTCAAGGGTCAGAGAGTCATTATTCCCCGGTCTCTGCGCCTTGAGATGTTGGCGCACGTGCACTCAAGTCACATAGGAGGTGAGGCCTGTTACAGACAAGCACGTGACACACTGTATTGGCCTGGAATGCAGAGTGAAATCAAAGACTATGTCAGTAAATGCACAATCTGCAATGAATATGCCATTGAGCAACAGAGAGAGACGATGATGTCCCACGTGCTACCGATGCGCCCCTGGCAGATAGTAAGTCTAGATCTCTTCCAGCACAGTGGCAAAGACTTTCTGCTGGTAGTCGATCATTACTCAGACTTCTGGGAGATTGACCTCCTCCCCGACCTCTCAGCAGAGACAACGATCAAACGCTGCAAGGCTCAGTTTGCCCGCTATGGCCAGCCAGATAGGGTAATTTCAGACAATGGACCCCAATTCTCCGGAGTTGAGTTCCGAAAATTTGCTGCAGAATGGGAATTCGAGCACGTCACTTCATCACCACGACACCCAAAAGCTAATGGGAAGGCGGAGTCCGCAGTCAAAATCGCAAAGAACCTCTGCAAAAAAGCTCTGCGAGAGGGCAAAGATGCCTGGAAAGCAATCCTGCAGTGGCGCAATACCCCGACAGAAGGCATGGATAGCAGCCCGGACAAGCGCCTCATGGCACGGCGCTTAAAAGCAGCTCTGCCAGTAGCCAGCACTTTCCTGGAGCCATGTGTGGTGACAGACGTGTGTGGTGACAGGTGAAGCTCCGTCACAGAAGACAGGTCTCCAAGTTTATCTATGACAAATCAGCAAAATACTTACCTGAGCTCAGGGTGGGTGAAACGGTGCGGATGAACGGATGAACGGTGCGGATACTGTCACGCCCTGACCTGAGAGAGGTGTTTTATTTCCTCTATTTTGGTTAGGTCAGGGTGTGATGTGGGGTGGGCAATCTATGTCATGTATTTCTTTGTGTTTGGCCGAGTATGGTTCCTAATCAGAGGCAGCTGTCTATCGTTGTCTCTGATTAGGAATCATACTTAGGCAGCCTTTTCCCCACCTGTAGTTGTGGGTAATTATTCTTTCTGTGAGTGTTTTGTGTGCACCTCAGTTGCGTCACTGTCATTTCTGTTTATCGTTTTGTTCAGTTTCACGTAAAATAAAGCATGTGGAATTACCGGCACGCTGCGCCTTGGTTTATTTATGACAGGGAGTTTGAGGACAGTGAACGTGACACATGTTGTCCACCCAATCCGAGAATCAGAGAATGAATCTAGTACTGAAAGCATAAGCTACAGATAAATATCACTGCAGTGCACACAATGTGGTGAGTAGTTGACTCAAAGAGAGAGAAAGACAATAGTTGAACAGTTTTGAACAAACACAGTACTTCCAAAATGAAGAAGAAGCAAGAGCGAGATAGAGAGATTTTGTATTTGGTTTTCACTTTCACTTACTTAGCTAGCAAATGCAGCTATCTAGTTTAGCCTACTCAAACACCCTGCTCAAACAGAGGGATGCTATGTTAGCTAGCTGGCTATGACTATCCAACACAACACTGGAAGTCTTCCAAGTCAAGGTAAGCTTTGGTTTTACTAATTTATTGCCACCGGGGCTCGCCGGTGTAACTGCTTACTACTGACTGTAAACTGTAACGTTACCTCATGATTATAGCGGGTTTACTAACGCTTTAGTTCTATTAGCTATTCTGACTATGACGTTACTTTAGCTAATATGGTGACAATGATATAGGGTGTGTGTAGTGGTTTGGCTTGGAAAGATTTTTTTGCCTGGTCACATACAGCTGATGTGTTGTGCATTGCTACTTTAACAACCTCCTCTCTTCTGGGAAGGCTTTCCACTAGATGTTGGAACATTTCTGAGGGGAATTGTTTTCATTCAGCCACAAGAGTATTAGTGAGGTTGGGCACTGATGTTGGGCGATTAGGCCTGGCTTGCAGTCGGTGTTCCAATTCATCCCAAAGGTTTTTGATGGGGTTGAGGTCTGGGCTCTGTGCAGGCCATTCAAGATCTTCCACACTGATCTTGACAAACCATTTCTGTATTGACCTTGCTTTGTACACGGGGGCATTGTCATGCTGAAACAGGAAAGTGTCTTCCCCAAACTATTGCCACAAAGTTGGAAGCACAGAATCGTATAGAATATCATTAAAGTTAAGATCTCTCTTCACTGGAACTAAGGGATCTAGCCTGAACCATGAAAAAGATCCCTGCCAAACCCAGATTAATCCGTCTGACTGCCAGATGGTGAAGAGTGATTCATCACTCCAGAGAACGCGTTTCCAAGCTTTACACTACTCCAGCCGACGCTTGGCATTGCACATGGTGATGTTAAGCTTGTGTGCGGCTGCTCGACCATGGAATTCCATTTCATGAAGCTCATTTTGCTTCCAGCAGCAGTTCGGAATTCGGTAGTGAGTGTTGCAGCCGAGGACACACATTTTTTTTTACATGCTAGGTACTTCAGCACTCGGTGGTCCGTCTTGTGTGGCCTACCACTTCGCGGCTGAGCCGTTGTTGCTCCTAGACGTTACCACTTCATAATAACAGCACAGTTGACCAGGGCAGCTCTAGCAGGGCAGACATTTTACAAACTGACTTGTTGTAAAGGTGGCATCCTATGAAGGTGCCATGTTGAAAGTAACTGAGCTCTTCAGTACGGCCATTCTACTGCCAATGTTTGTTTATGGCGATTGCTCGATTTTATACATCTGTCAGCAACGGGTGTTATAGCCTAATCCACTAATTTGAAGGGGTGTTCACATCCTTTTCAATATATAGTGTCCTGATCTTTGTTATATCTCCTAGATATAGGACACTTTAGTTCTTATTAGACATTTTGTCACTGTCTTTTTTTGCCATTTATGAATGTGTTATTCAATGTTTATATGGGCTATAGCAGTAAAGGACAAATTCTATATTTTATCAAATCATTTTTAAGTATTTTCTTTTTTTACCTAAAGGGGTACTACAATTCAAAATCAAATAGCTAAATAATCCATGGTATGACCACCTTAAAACAATTCCATTTGTCAGCTAGTAGAACCCCCCCCCCCACCAAACGGCTCAGACTTTTAGAGGTTCAGAAACCCGGTGTCAGAGGGAGCAATGTCCAGTACCTAAACACACAAATCAAATCAAATTGTCCAAATCAAATCACATGCTCCAAATACAACAGCTGTAGACCTTACTGTAAAAAGGTTAATGACAAGCCCTTATTAGCTCTTAACTAACAATGCAGTTGTTTTTAAATAAGAAAATAGTAAAAAAATATATTTTAAAAATCCCCCCAAAAAAAGATAACGAAGCAGCAATAACCAATTACATGAAAGATTAATCATTGTCATTTAAAAAAAACGCATCATGCAGACACAATGGGACACAATAATCCCAGACAGACAGACAGACTTAGCTATATGCATGTCAGGGTTCACTTTGGGTCCATTGTTCTGAAGATCAGTGAGCTGAAGAGATCTCTTTCACACAAGCACACACTGGAAATTCAGAGCAGCTTGCCTTGGCCTTGGCATAATGACAGCTCACTGTTGTCTGTTGTATTTAGCTAGCTAATGTTGATAGCTAAACGTGAGCTAACTAGCTAGCTCACTTGCTAACTATGGGGTCTTGCTGTAATTCAGTGGCAGCGCATCGTATTGTTCACAATCCAGTCCATTCAGAGTAGCTGTGTGATGCACAAAAATGCTTGTTTATGGCTGAATACCAGCAGCTTCATGTAGCTAACTAGCTAGCTGAGCTCACTAATTCGCTCAATTCAAATGCCAGTTCAACATTAAGTCCCAATAACACAGTATTTTTACGTGCGTGACTGTTTTATTCTATATATATTTTTGACATTTTCTACCTTCTATTTTGTATATTTTCATCAGACTCTAGGGACATATGAAGCCTGGAAGCTGCAGTAATGTTGAGATGTCAGTAGGGAGAGCTCTAGTCTAGAACACTGGAACCAAAGATACTCCCCTTTCATCTGTTCTGGAACCTTCAGTACCAGCTGATGTGGAGGGATGGGAATGGGTCACATTTTGTCTCTTGTAAAACATGTCGGCCCACTCCTCAAATAAAGAAATGCAACTACAGTATGCTGACTTTAGACCATTTTCTATTTAGATACAGTAACATCCCTTATGTGACATGCTGTTCATGCATGTTAATGCCCTGACTAGGCTACTTTAAAACGTATCAACCACAGAACTCACACTTAGGCTACGCCTGTTTCTACTAATACTTACAGTAGACTACTTCTTGTTTCCACACAGTGACAGTAAGTTGACTAACTGTTCAAGACCTCTCCCCTTCACTTCACTCTGTAAGTACACTTGACGATATCTAGAAATATAGTTTTAGTTATGATGTTTTTAGCCATACATCACATGACTTACTGTATCTTTGTACTTGTTGGTTTATTTTGAACTGTGTTTTGGTTGTTACATCAGGGCCTGTATTCATAAAGTGTCTCAGACGGTCCATTTCATTATGATCTAAAAGGCTAAACTGATCCCAGATCAGCTCTCCTACTCTGATACACTTTGTGAATACTGATCCTGGACTGTGGTTTCATGTGTTTAGTTTAGTTCAGTTTATTCAATTACATGTTTAAAACATGATCAGTAGAGTATGCCAGTAATACCCAGATCTCCATTCAATAGGGTCAAGTTCACTGTCAAAGTAAAACAGGGTCAAGTATAACTGTGTGTGTGTGTGGGTTATGTGTCTGTTTCTGTGTGTGTGAGTGTAAATGTATTTTTACATATTAATCGGATTGTGGCACATACAGTCACGACCAAAATTATTGGCACCCTTGACAAATACTGAACTATATCTTATGCTACAAAAGATGGGATGTACGTTGTACATGTGGTTTTACATGAAGACTTGTGCATGCTATTTTAGAGCTCTGAGAGCAATAGATTGTTGTGGAGACATTTTGAAAATGGCATAAAGTAAGAGTGATTGAATGGATGCTTCGTATGAGCTTTAGGAGTAGTATTAACATGATACACAGTGATGGTGGGTTGTTTTAGGAGTAGTATTAACATGAGACACAGTGATGGTGGGTTGTGTTTAGGAGTAGTATTAACATGAGACACAGTGACGGTGGGTTGTGTTTAGGAGTAGTATTAACATGAGACACAGTGAAGGTGGGTTGTGTTTAGGAGTAGTATTAACATGAGACACAGTGATGGTGGGTTGTGTTTAGGAGTAGTATTAACATGAGACAGTGACGGTGGGTTGTGTTTAGGAGTAGTATTAACATGAGACACAGTGATGGTGGGTTGTGTTTAGGAGTAGTATTAACATGAGACACAGTGATGGTGGGTTGTGTTTAGGAGTAGTATTAACATGAGACACAGTGATGGTGGGTTGTGTTTAGGAGTAGTATTAACATGAGACACAGTGATGGTGGGTTGTGTTTAGGAGTAGTATTAACATGACACACAGTGATGGTGGGTTGTGTTTAGGAGTAGTATTAACATGACACACAGTGATGGTGGGTTGTGTTTAGGAGTAGTATTAACATGAGACACAGTGAGAAACATGTGAAACATTAGACTATACAGAATATTGTTCTCTGTAGCTCAGTTGGTAGAACATGGCATCTGCAACGTAATGGGTTTGGTTACCAGGACCACCCATATGTAAAATGTATGCAGATGACTGTAAATTGCTTCGGATTGTTGAGTCTGATAATGGCATTATTTATGGACAGCAGACTACAATAGTCCACACAGTCAATACAGCAGGCTGTGGTGATGTTCATTAATGCCTCTGCTTGATAAAGCTACTACCAGTACTGTACAACAGAGGAGGCTGGTGGGCAGAGATACAGGAGGATAGAGACATTGTATTGGCTGGAATGAAGGAACACCCTCCATTCAATGTATTCTTATTACTTCCCCAAATGAATGAGTACATCATATGAGGAATGGAGGCTGCAGTAATGTTGAGATGCCAGTAGGGAGAGCTCTACTCTAGAACACTGGAACCTTCTGTACCACTTTGATGCAGCTGATGAGGAGTGATGGGAATGGGTCACATTTTGCCTCTTTAAAAAATGTAGGACCACTCCTCAAAAGAAATGTTACCCTTTTCTGACATGCTGTTTATGCATGTTAATGTCTTAACGCCCATTTAGGCTACTTTTAAAATGTGTCAACACCAGAATTCACTTTCAGTAGGACACTTCTTATTTCTCTGCACTGCAAGTAAGTTTTGTTGGATTAGATGAACTGACTCAGCATCACCTTCCTGTCATCCATAGACCTCTACAGCCTGAACCATATCAGAGTTATTTATATGGACATTATACTGAATGTCCTTCATTAGCACTTTATATTCACAGAATAGTATATGTACAACAGGCTACATTAGACTATATATGTACAACAGGCTACATTAGACTATATATGGACAACAGGCTACATTAGACTATATATGGACAACAGGCTACATTAGACTATATATGGATAACAGGCTACATTAGACTATATATGGATAACAGGCTACATTAGACTATATATGGATAACAGGCTACATTAGAGTATATATGGATAACAGGCTACATTAGACTATATATGGATAACAGGCTACATTAGACTATATATAGATAACAGGCTACATTAGACTATACATGGATAACAGGCTACATTAGACTATATATGGATAACAGGCTACATTAGACTATATATGGATAACAGGCTACATTAGACTATATATGGATAACAGGCTACATTCGACTATATATGGATAACAGGCTACATTAGTCTATACAGCATATGGACGTAATATGATAGTGGCATGTTGTACTACTACAGACATCAGTGTTTGTGATTAAATGTGACTTTGTCAAGTAGCCAGTGTTGTGTTTCACCATTCTATCTGATGTATTGTCAGTTTGTAATGTTGTTATTAGTCCAACATTATTGAGGACATTATTATTAGGATGGTGCAGTAATGTTGAGATGCCAGTAGGGAGAGCTGTAGTCTAGAACACTAGAACCTTCAGTACCACTTTGATACAGCTGATGAGGAGTGTAAATTGAATGTGTTTGTAGAATAGAATGAATGACATCATGGAACTGACCAAATGTAAATGGAACTTTGACCTGTTCCATGTAGAACTCAGAGGGACAAGGCAACACATTCTAAGATATTATAAACATTCCAAATAGAATAGTCAACATATTGTTAACATGGTTCTGTATTGAATAGAAAGTGGAAATGTAGGGCCCACTCTAATACAGTAAACTTCCTTCTCTGACACACTGGTCTCTACGTCATGCATGTTAATGTATTAAAGAGGAAGAAAGGACAGTTCTGTATCAGCTACTTTTGCCCTGACTACTTTAAATATGTCTCAATCACATAAAACCACATAAATGACAGCTCCCACTCACTACCAGTCAGTTAACTCACTGTACAAGACCTCTCCCCTTCACTTCACTCTGTAAGTACTCTTGATAATATCTGGAAATATAGTTTCTGGTTATTTGTATTTAGTCATTAGACATATTCTTGAGGGTAATGTATCATTTACTTCTTGTTATGTTTTGACCTGTGTTTTGGTTGTTACATCAGGGTCAGTATTCATAAAGTGTCTCAGTGTAGGAGTGTTGATCTACTTAGGGATGAAATGAATAACCAGGGTAAAAAAGACATGCAAACAAACATTGTAACACTGCAGTGTGTGTGTTTGTGTTCGCGCCCATGTGTGTGAATGACATAGTGGATTTATCTGAGGGCCCTGCAGGACCAGACTGATAGGGAGTAGGGTTGACATCTATACTGTGTAGGATGTGTGTTTTAACGTTTCTACATCCATAACAACCAGCTCTCTAGACTTTGATGCAGACTCTATGGGCTTTATGGGCCTTCACTACAGATGCTCTGTGTGTGTACAGGGTACCTACACTACATGACCAAAAGTATGTGGACATCTGCTCGTCGAATATCTCATTCCAAAATCATGAGCATTAATATGAAGTAGGTCCCTGCTATAACAGCCTACACTCTTTTGAGAAGGCTTTCCAGTAGATTTTGGAACATTGCTGTGTGACTTGCTTACATTCAGCCACAAGACGATTAGTGAGGTCGAGGACCGAGGTTGGGCGATTAGGCCTGGCTTGCAGTCAGCATTTCAATTCATCCCAAAGGTGTTCGATGGGGGTGATGTCAGCGCTCTGTACAGCAAAGTACACTTCTCCCACACCAATCTCGACAAACCATTTATGTATGGACCTTGCTTTGTGCACAGGGGGATTGTCATGCTGAAACAGGAAAGGGCCTTCCCCAAACTGTTGCCACAAACTTGGAACCACAGAATCATATAGAATGTCATTGTATGCTGTAGGGTTAAGATTTTCTTTAACTGGAACTAATGGGCCTGTGTGTGTATGTGTGTGTGAGCGTGTGTCACAAATCACCTTGTAACCGCACCAAGCCTTCTGTAGTCGACACATTGTTTAAATGGTTCTCTGTGTAGTCAAAATATCACATTGAAAATATGACACATTTAGCTAATAAAAGAAATGTAGTCCCACTCCTCAAAAAGAAAGGCCAATAGATATGCAGTCTGTTGCACAATTTCTATTGAAATACAGTGATATCCCTTTTCAGACATGCTGGTCTGGTCATCATGCATCTTAATGACTTAAATATGTGTCAACCACAGAATTCACACTAACTGACAGTAACTTGGCTCACAGTACAAGACCCCTCCCCTTCACTTCACTCTATAAGTACGCTTGGCGATATCTTGAAATATAGTTTTTTGGTTGTGTTTTTTGTTGTTGTAACTTATCGTAAATTTGAGGGTAAGACTTACTGTATCCTTTACTTTTTGTTATGTTTTGACCTGTGTTTTGGTTGTTACATCAGGGCCAGTATTCATAAAGTGTCTCACAGTAGGAGTGCTGAACTAAGAATTGTTGTCCATTGGCTTACTTCAATTAGGGGAGGGGTGGAAGCGTTAGGAGAAAATGATAAAGAATAAAAATATATTTAAATGTTTAAATATACACTGCTCAAAAAAATAAAGGGAACACTAAAATAACACATCCTAGATCTGAATGAATGAAATAATCTTATTAAATTCTTTTTTCTTTACATAGTTGAATGTGCTGACAACAAAATCACACAAAAATAATCAATGGAAATCCAATTTATCAACCCATGGAGGTCTGGATTTGGAGTCACACTCAAAATTAAAGTGGAAAACCACACTACAGGCTGATCCAACTTTGATGTAATGTCCTTAAAACAAGTCAAATTGAGGCTCAGTAGTGTGTGTGGCCTCCACGTGCCTGTATGACCTCCCTACAATGCCTTGGCATGCTCCTGATGAGGTGGAGGATGGTCTCCTGAGGGATCTCCTCCCAGACCTGGACTAAAGCATCCGCCAACTCCTGGACAGTCTGTGGTGCAACGTGGCGTTGGTGGATGGAGCGAGACATGATGTCCCAGATGTGCTCAATTGGATTCAGGTCTGGGGAACGGGTGGGCCAGTCCATAGCATCAATGCCTTCCTCTTGCAGGAACTGCTGACACACTCCAGCCACATGAGGTCTAGCATTGTCTTGCATTAGGAGGAACCCAGGGCCAACCGCACCAGCATATGAACTCACAAGGGGTCTGAGGATCTCATCTCGGTACCTAATGGCAGTCAGGCTACCTCTGGCAAGCACATGGAGGGCTGTGCGGCCCCTCAAAGAAATGCCACCCCACACCATGACTGACCCACCGCCAAACCGGTCATGCTGGAGGATGTTGGAGGCAGCAGAACGTTCTCCACGGCGTCTCCAGACTCTGTCACGTCTGTCACATGTGCTCAGTGTGAACCTGCTTTCATCTGTGAAGAGCACAGGGCGCCAGTGGCGAATTTGCCAATCTTGGTGTTCTCTGGCAAATGCCAAACGTCCTGCACGGTGTTGGGCTGTAAGCACAACCCCCACCTGTGGACGTCGGGCCCTCATACCACCCTCATGGAGTCGTTTTCTGACCGTTTGAGCAGACACATGCACATTTGTGGCCTGCTGGAGGTCATTTTGCAGGGCTCTGGCAGTGCTCCTCCTGCTCCTCCTTGCACAAAGGCGGAGGTAGCGGTCCTGCTGCTGGGTTGTTGCCCTCCTACGGCCTCCTCCACGTCTCCTGATGTACTGGCCTGTCTCCTGGTAGCGCCTCCATGCTCTGGACACTACGCTGACAGACACAGCAAACCTTCTTGCCACAGCTCGCATTGATGTGCCATCCTGATGAGCTGCACTACCTGAGCCACTTGTGTGGGTTGTAGACTCCGTCTCATGCTACCACTAGAGTGAAAGCACCGCCAGCATTCAAAAGTGACCAAAACATCAGCCAGGAAGCATAGGAACTGAGAAGTGGTCTGTGGTCACCACCTGCCGAACCACTCCTTTATTGGGTGTGTCTTGCTAATTGCCTATAATTTCCACCGGTTGTCTATTTCATTTGCACAACAGCATGTGAAATTTATAGTCAATCAGTGTGGCTTCCTAAGTGGACAGTTTGATTTCACAGAAGTGTGATTGACTTGGAGTTACATTGTGTTGTTTAAGTGTTCCCTTAATTTTTTGGAGCAGTATATAATATGAATATATATATATATTTACATTTTTTTTAAATATATATATATATATATATATATATATATATATATATATATGGGGGATTGGAAATAATGCAGACAATTACATTGATAGAAGCCACAATCTATGTGCAATATTAAACTCCTCTACCCTTTAAAGCTTGTGTGATGATTTTCTGTGAAGAACATGTAAAATAACACATTTTCATTGAGTGCACACTGTGCACCCCCTACACATGTATATTACATATGTGGTGTTCAGGTCCACTGGACCCCCCTACACATGTATATTACATATGTGGTGTTCAGGTCCACTGTGCACCCCCTACACATGTATATTACATATGTGGTGTTCAGGTCCACTGGACCCCCCTACACATTTATATTACATATGTGGTGTTCAGGTCCACTGGACCCCCCTACACATGTATATTACATATGTGGTGTTCAGGTCCACTGGACCCCCCTACACATTTATATTACATATGTGGTGTTCAGGTCCACTGGACCCCCCTACATATTTATATCACATATGTGGTGTTCAGGTCCACTGTACCCCCTACATATGTATATTACATATGTGGTGTTCAGGTCCACTGGACCCCCCTACACATTTATATTACATATGTGGTGTTCAGGTCCACTGGACCCCCCTACACATGTATATTACATATGTGGTGTTCAGGTCCACTGGACCCCCCTACACATTTATATTACATATGTGGTGTTCAGGTCCACTGGACCCCCCTACATATTTATATTACATATGTGGTGTTCAGGTCCACTGTACCCCCTACATATGTATATTACATATGTGGTGTTCAGGTCCACTGTAGGTGAAAACAAGTAAAAATGAAACAAAAAGGTTTTCTGTGTGCCTGCACTCTGTCTTCCTCCTCCCTGGGCCTGCTGTTTCAACATAGCACCAAGAACCTGTCTGTCTCCCTACCTATCTGCATGTCTCCCACTTTTGTTGCACTCTTTACCCTTTGTAGTGTGTGAAACTACAGTGTCTTGCAGGAACCTGCACAATGTTATAACAACACATTATTTCAATACATTATTATGATAAATTGTAAAAAAAATATTTAGTATTTTCCCTCACTCTACCCCAGCCAGGTGCAAATTGGGGGAGGGCCACAATAAATAAATAGCTTTGCATGTGTGGCTGCTTACAATCAATCAGTATAGCAAAATAATCTCTGCTCAGAGGGCCATAGACATTTTTTTTGCAGAGAGAGAAGCTAGTGTGGAAGGAGCGTCTTCCACTTTGGAAGATGAAGAATTTTCAGAATATGAGGATCATGTCTCTGTCAATTCAGAGTCTGATAGTGAGTTGGAAGAAGAGGTTGAGATTGACCATCAGCCAGCCCCAGGACCAGCCTGTCAGCAGCCAGCCACAGGACCAGCCCGTCAGCAGCCAGCCACAGGACCAGCCCGTCAGCAGCCAGCCACAGGACCAGCCCGTCAGCAACCAGCCACAGGACCAGCCCGTCAGCAGCCAGCCACAGGACCAGCCCGTCAGCAACCAGCTCATCAGCAGCCTGCAGTAGAAGAAATATGGATGTCAAACAATTGTGAAATTGAATGGTCTTCTTGCACAAGGAATGAGCCACCCCACATGGCTGCCAATGTGATAAGGATGCAACCAGGGCCGAGGTGGATGGCAGTTACTCATGTGTAGGACATAAAGTCTTCTTTTGAACTGTTCATCCCAGACACCATGCAGAAAATCATTCTGGACTGCACTAATTTGGAGGGAAGGTGTGTTTTTGGAGAGAGATGGAAGGAGATGGACCAAACTCATTTACATACATACTTTGGGGTTCTTATCCTTGCTGGTTTTTTCACATCCATTGGGGAATCCACAGAATCCCTGTGGGATGCAAAAACTGAGAGATACATTTTCAGTCCAACAATGTCTCTGGAAAACTTCCACATTGTTGCCAGGATTATCTGCTTCGATAACCGAGACACCAGACCAGCTCGGCGGCAAAGAGACAAGCTAGCTGCAATCAGGTCAGTGTGGGACAAGTGGGTGGACCGCCTTCCCCTGTTTTACAACCCACGGCCCAATGTTACTGTTGATGAGCAGCTTATGCCATTTAGGTGCCGCTGCCCCTTCAGGCAGTACATACCGTTTAAACCCATAAAATATGGAATCAAGATCTGGGCTGTCTGTGATGCTGCTTCTGCATATGTGTGGAACTTGCAAGTGTATATGGGGAAGCCAGATGAAGGATCCCCTGAGAAGAACCAAGAGATGCGGGTTGTCCTGGATGTGACACAGGGACTTCGTGGCCACAACATCACATGCAATAACTTTTTTACTTGACACAAGCTGGGACAGGAGCTCCTCAAGGGGAAGCTGACGATGGTAGGAACAGTATAAATAAACAAGCCAGAGCTCCCACCTCAGCTGTTGAATACATGGAACAGGCCTATAAATTCCTCTAAGTTTGTGTTCATGGCCGACATGTCCCTAGTGTTCTGCGTCCCGAAGAAAGACAAAAATGTTGTACTCATGAGTACGATACATATGGATGGTAGAATCTGTGGCCAGGAACATCGAAAAACAGACATTATATTGGATTACAATGCCACAAAAGGAGGGGTAGACAATTTAGACAAGCTGGTGACAGCTGCAAAAGAAAAGCCCTACACTGGTTACTTGTGATATTTTTCAATGTCTTGGACATCTTGGCGTACAATGCGTTTGTCATCTGGATGGCGTTGAACCCAGATTGGAACAGAGGGAAGCTCCAGAGGTGACGGCTCTTTCTCGAGGAGCAGGGCAAGGCATTGGAAAAACCTCTAAACCAAAGGATGCAACATATCCCAAAGACCCCAGCTTTTGCAGCCATCGTGGGGAGGATTCAGGAGGAGGATGCTGGTGCCCCATCCGGCCGACCCACAGAACCAACAACTCCAATACTGGAAGTAAGTGTGAGTGATGTTGCATTTGTGTGTCTGACTCTCCTACATTGCCCTGTGCTAACTATATATGTGAGTGAGTGAGTGAGTGAGTGAGTGAGTGAGTGAGTGAGTGAGTGAGTGAGTGAGTGAGTGAGTGAGTGAGTGAGTGAGTGAGATGTTAGTAAAATTCCTGAACTAAGTGTTTTCATCATTCTAGGTTAAATAAAAAGAAAACAGAAGAAGCGCTGCGATGTGTGTGGACCAAAGAAAGACAGGAAGACACAGTACATATGCATGAAATACATTTGCAATATACACACAGTGAAACTCTGTACCTCATGTGGTGTGTAGACTGGCCTTAATTTGTGTTCAATGGGGCTCATTTATCGTTTGTCCTTCCAAGTTGTTCAGTTCAAAGCAATAAACATCAATAGTGATGAAAACCTTGTTTCATTTATATTTGTTCAAGATTAACATAATTTATTCCACCCATGTCTTGATTATAATAGATTTTTGTTGACAAAAATAAAATTTTATGAGAAAAAAAGAATAGCGCTTTTATTGATAAATGCTGTCTAGCAGAGGTAAATGACAAATATTAACCATGTACGCTGTCTAAATTGCTTGTAATTGATATAAGTCAACATCTAAGTATTAAATATTTGTATGTAAATTGTTATGGCTGTATTGATTTTAAAAACCCTATAATGTTGTGGGTCCATCAGAGATGAACACCACACACCAGAAAACATGAACACCACACACACACACAAAAAAAACTCCCCCCTCCATATAATCTAAAAGGCTAAACTGATCCCAGATCAGCTCTCCTACTCTGAGACACTTTGTGAATATTGACCCTGGACTGTGGTTTCATGTGTTTAGTTTAGTTCAGTTTATTCAATTGTATGATAAAAAATGTATCAGTATAGTAGAGTATGCCAGTAATACAAAGATGCGTTTCTGCCAAAAGGTCCCGGTCCCTTAATTCAATAGGGTCAAGGTTCAAGCCAAGGTTCAGTTTATCTGTGTATAAAAATACATTGAAATGCTGACTGACAAATGACCTCACCATTCATACAGTATTGCAGGCTGAAGCTACAGTCAAAGTCTAGCCGTGTGTGTATGTGTGTGAGTCACTTGCGGTTTTGCCTCACAGCTTGGGGATGGAAACTATCATTGAACCTGGTGGTCTTTAGGCTGCTGTACAGCTTGACGGACCATAGAGGATGGAACATTTATCATCCTATATTTGGGGTTCTGAGATAAAACAGCTTTAGAAAAATTGTCACGTATACTCCCTCTCCGGCGCTCTAGGTCACCAGGCTGCTCATTATTACGCACACCTGTCACCGTCGTTATGCGCACCAGCGCCTCATCAGACTCACCTGGACTCAATCACCTCCCTGATTACCTTCCCTATATCTGTCACTCCCTTTGATTCCTTCCTCAGGCGTTATTGTTTCTGTTTCAGTTTCATGTCTTGTTCATGTTTCTTGTTTTGTATAATGTTTTGTTTATTTATTAAATATTCACTCCCTGTACTTGCTTCCCGACTCCCGTTACAGAATAACGCCTCAACTAAGGGAAGCATGAGGGAGTGTTTTTGGTGTTGGAAGGTGAGGTCGGGTCCGGGTGCCGCTGCCGGAGCAACTGAGGATGCCTCAGCCGGCTCGTCAGGGTCACAGTACTTGTTTGGCTGGACAAATGTCTGTTGCCGAGGCTACCGAGGATGCCTCAGTTAGCTCGTCAGGCTTTCATGCCTTAGCTAGCTCACCAGGTTAACAAGACTCGGTAGGCTTCTTAACAAGACTTGGGGCGGCAGGTAGCCTAATGGTTAGAGCATTGGGCCAGTCATCACAAGGTTGCTAGATCAAATCCCTGAGTTGACATGGTAAAAATCTGCCACTGAACAAGGCAGTTAACCCACTGTTCCTAGGCCGTTATGGTAAATAAGAATTTGTTCTTAACTGACTTGCCTTTTTAAATAAAGGTAAAAAAATAAAAATAATAATAAGAAAAGCTTGGCAGGCTCCCACGCCACAGCCAGCTTCACCTGGTTCGTCAGGTATCTGCGCCTCAGCAGAGGCGACCGGTCCACTCCTGGTCCCCGGAATCATCCCTTTGGTCGGCGTCCTGTGGCTGGAGCCGCGTGTCGAGGAGGTGGTACCATCAAGTATACTCCCTCTCCGCCGTTCTAGGTCACCAGGTTCCCGCACTCCAGCCGGTTCGTCAGGTTCCCGCACCTCAGCAGAGGCGACCGGTCCACTCCTGATCCCCGGGATTGTCCCTTTGGCCGTTGTCCTGCGGCTGGGGCCGCGTGTCACGGAGGGGGTACTGTCACGTATACTCCCTCTCCGGCGCTCTAGGTCACCAGGCTGCTCATTATTACGCACACCTGTCACCATCATTACGCGCCTCATCAGACTCACCTGGACTCCATCACCTCCCTGATTACCTTCACTATATCTGTCACTCCTTTTGGTTCCTTCCCCAGGCATTATTGTTTCGGTTTCCTGTCAAATCAAATGTTATTGGTCACATGCATGTGATTAGCAGATGTTATTGCGGGTGTAGCGAAATGCTAGTGCTTTAGCTCCGACAGTGCAGTAATATCTAACAAGTAATATCTAACAAATTACACAGCATATACCCAATACACACACATCTAAGAAGGAATGAATTAATTAAGACTATATACATATGGATGAGCGATGTCAGAGTGGAATGGACTAAGATACAGTGAATAGTTTAGTACAACAGTCTATACATATGAGAACTAATGCAAGATATGTAAGCATTATTAAGTGAATGAGATACCGTAGAATAGTATAGAAAGCAGTATATACACATGAGATGAGTAATGCCAGATATGTAAAGATTATTCAGTGACTAAGATACCATAGTATAGAATACAGTATATAAGTATGAGATGAGTAACACCAGATATGTAAACATTATTAAAGTGAGTAGTGTTCCATTTCTTAAAATGACCACTGATTCCTAGTCTATGCCTATAGGCAGCAGCCTCTAATGTGCTAGTGATGGCTGTTTAACCTCTCTGGGCTCGGTGGGACGAAATCGTCCCACCTACGTAACAGCCAGTGGAATCCTGTGGCGCGTTATTCAAATACATTAGAAATGCTATTACTTCAATTTCTCAAACATATGACTATTTTACACCATTTTAAAGACAAGACTCTCGTTAATCTAACCCCACTGTCCGATTTCAAAAAGGCTTTACAACGAAAGCAAAACATTAGATTATGTCAGCAGAGTACCCAGCCAGAAATAATCAGACACCCATTTTTCAAGCTAGCATATAATGTCACATAAACCCAAACCACAGCTAAATGCAGCACTAACCTTTGATGATCTTCATCAGATGACACACCTAGGACATTATGTTATACAATACATGCATGTTTTGTTCAATCAAGTTCATATTTATATCAAAAATCTGCTTTTTACATTAGCATGTGACGTTCAGAACTAGCATACCACACGCAAACTTCCGGTGAGTTTACTCACGATAAACGTTCACAAAAAACATAACAATTATTTTAAGAATTATAGATACAGAACTCCTCTATGCACTCGCTATGTCCGATTTTAAAATAGCTTTTCGGTGAAAGAACATTTTGCAATATTCTAAGTAGATAGCCCGGCATCACAGGGCTAGCTATTTAGACACCCACCAAGTTTAGCCCTCACCAAAGTCAGATTTACTATAAGAAAAATGTTATTACCTTTGCTGTTCTTCGTCAGAATGCACTCCCAGGACTTCTACTTCAATAACACATTTTCGTTTGGTTCAAAATAATCCATAGTTATGTTCAAATATCCTCTGTTTTGTTCGTGCGTTCAAGACACTATCCGAAGTGTAAAGAAGGGTGACGCGCCCGATGCGTTTCGTGACAAAAAAATTCTAAATATTCCATTACCGTACTTCGAAGCATGTCAACCGCTGTTTAAAATCAATTTTTATGCCATTTTTCTCGTAAAAAAGCGATAATATTCCGACCGGGAATCTGTGTTTTAGTACAAAGAGAGAGAAAATAAAAACATGGGGTCGCCTCGTGCACGCGCCTCAGTCTCATTGTCCTTTGTTAGACCACTTACCAAAGGCGCTAATGTTTTTCAGCCAGGGTCTGCTTCGACATCATTCAGCTTTTTCCCGGGTTCTGAGAGCCTATGGGAGCCGTAGGAAGTGTCACGTTACAGCAAAGATCCTAAGTTTTCAATAAAAAGAGTCAAGAAGCCCAAGGAATGGTCAGAGAGGGCACTTCCTGTACAGAATCTTCTCAGGTTTTTGCCTGCCATATGAGTTCTGTTATACTCACAGACACCATTCAAACAGTTTTAGAAACTTTAGGGTGTTTTCTATCCAAAGCCAATAATTATATGCATATTCTAGTTTCTGGACAGTAGTAATAACCAGATTAAATTGGGTACGTTTTTTATCCGGCCGTGTAAATACTGCCCCCTAGCCCTAACAGGTTAACAGTCTGATGGCTTTAAGATAGAAGATGTTTTTCAGTCTCTCCGTCCCAGCTTTGATGCACATGTACTGACCTCGCCTTCTGGATGATAGCGGGGTGAACAGGCAGTGGCTTGGGTGGTTGATGTCCTTGATGATCCTTTTGGCCTTCCTGTGACATCGGGTGCTATAGGTGTCCTGGAGGGTGGGTAGCTTGACCCTGGCAATGCGTTGGGCAGACCGCAGCACCCTCCGGAGAGCCTTGTGGTTGCGGGTGGTGCAGTACCAGGCATCTGTAAAATGTTGTGAGGGTTTTAGGTGACAAGCCAAATTTCTTTAGCCACCTGAGGTTGAAGAGGCTCTGTTGCATATTCTTCACCACACTGTCTGTGTGGGTGGTCCATTTCAGTTTATCAGTGATGTGTACGCCAAGGAACTTGAAGCTTTCCACCTTCTCCACTGCGGTCTCGTCGATGTAGAAAAGGGGGTATGCCCTCTGCTGTTTCCTGAAGTCCACGATTTCCTGTTTCCTGAAGTCCTTTGTTTTGTTGATGTTGAGTGAGAGGTTCTTTTCCAGGCACCACGCTCCCAGAGCCCTCACCTTATCTCTGTAGGCTGTCTCGTCATCGTTGGTAATCAAGCCTATTACTGTTGTGTCATCTGCAAACTTGATGATTGAGTTGGAGGCGTGCTTGGCCACGCAGTCATGGGTGAACAGGGAGTACAGGAGGGGGCTGAGCACGCACCCTTGTGGGGCTCCAGTGTGGAGCATCAGTGAATTGGAGGTGATGTTTCCTACCTTCACCAGGGCCACCCATCAGGAAGTCCATGACCCAGTTGCACATTGCAGGGTTCAGACCCAGGGCTTTGAGCTTAATGTTTTTAGCACATAGAAACCCATTGAATTACAGATTCATACATTGAAAAACTGATAGTCAAAAAATGTATCTGAAGAAAGATTGTTTTAAAGTGTCTGACCCATATTTAGCACCCTTTTTTTGGCACTAAACTACTTCTATACAGTACTTCCATGATTATTTTTAACTGGTACCGGGCTACCATCAGACGAGTCTTGTGAGGCTTGTGGGCGTCCTAGAACAAAACAAACGACATATGTGTGTTTGTGAGAGTCTCACCTTATTACGCTCACATATTAGTGTGTAGCCCAAACTGTTCTGACGCTACAGACTGAAATTTGCAGATCGGCACGGACTTCAGACGAGTCCCGTGATGTTTGTGGGGGTCATAGAGCAAAACGGAAAACATCATCTCGTTCGTGACACTGGTGTACCAGACACCCCTGCAAGGGGGATATTAGTGAACAAATGACATGATCAAGGGTACGATGGCGCCAGCGCAATGAGTGTATCTTACTCAGGGGTTCAAAAGCTCATATCAGACTGAGAGCCTAATGCTTCTTATGTAGTTCTTTATGAGTTTTAGTTTAGAAAACGATCTCTCTGCAGAAGCGATAGTTACAGGGATGGTAAAAACAGCTTGATTGCAGTAGCAACATCAGGGAAACCATATAAAGGAAAAAATATGAACTGCAGAGGAAGTTCTGGGGACAGGTCATCTAGATACTGGACAGCCAATGAATTGGCAGATACAAACGATAATTATATTTAGCAAACAACAGTTCTCGACAGATTCAACAAAAAAAGCAGTTTTTCATACTGGTGAACCGGCATTTGAGTTGTGTGGTTGCAATATCAGCAGTCTCTTATCTCTGGTAAACACTATATATACAGAAGTATGTAGACACCCCCTCAAATGTGTGGATTCAGCTATTTCAGGCACACGATAGGTAATTCCAAATTAAAAGTAAACTTGCAACAATATAAACAAAATGCTTACCTTGCAGGAGGACCCAGAGAAACTGCGTTGAGAGCCAGTTTCATCATAGTGCTTGATGGTTTTTGCATTTTACTGACCTTCATGTCTTAAAGTACTGATGGACTGTGGTTTCTTTTTGCTTATTCATTTTTTTTTTATATATTTTTTTTAATGTAAACTAACCTTTATGTAACACATTCTTAAATAGCTCTTCTTGCCATAATATGGACTTGGTCTTTTACCAAATAGGGCTATCTTCTGTATACCGCCCCTACCTTGTCACAAAACAACTAATTGGCTCAAACGCATTAAGAAGGAAAGAAATTCCACAAATTCACTTTTAATAAACAAAGTAGGCACATTTGGGCAGTCTTGGCCTTTCTCTTGCATTTCAAAGATGATGGTACAAAAAATACAAAAAACAGTTGGTTTTTTCTTTGTATTAGTTTTTACCAGATCTAATGTGTTATATTCTTCTACATTCCTTTCACATTTCCACAAACGTCAAAGTGTTTCCTTTCTCATGGTACCAGGAATATGCATATCTTTACTTCAGGGCCTGAGCTACAGGCAGTTAGATTTAGGTATGTCACTTTAGGCTAAAATAGAAAAAAAGGGGTGGATCCTTAAGAGGTTTATTTAAGATTTGTATTTTATTTACAATGACGGCCTACCAAAAGGCAAAAGGCGTCCTGCGGGGATGGGGGTTTCGGATTTAAAATTCAAATAAATTAAATTAAAATATAGGACAAAACACACATCACGACAAGAGAGACAACACTACATAAAGAGAGACCTAAGACGACAACATAGCATGGCAGCAACACATTACAACACAGCATGGTAGCAACACAACATGACAAAAACATGGTAGCAACACAACATGGTAGCAGCACAAAACAGGGTACAAACATTGTTGGGCACAGACAACAGTACAAAGGGCAAGAAGGTAGAGACAACAATACATCACGCAAAGCAGACAAAACTGTCAGTATGAGTGTCCATGATTGAGTCTTTGAATGAAGTGATTGAGCTAAAACTGTCCAGTTTGAGTGTTTCTGGCAGCTTGTTCCAGTCGCTAGCTGCAGCGAACTGAAAAGACGAGCGACCCAGGGATGTGTGTGCTTTGGAGACCTTTAACAGAATGCGACTGACAGAACGGATGTTGTATGTGGAAGATGAGGGCTGCAGTAGATATCTCAGATAGGGGGTGGGGCCTAAGAGGGTTTTATAAATAAGCATCAACCAGTGGGTCTTGCGACGGGCATACAGAGATGACCAGTTTACAGAAGAGTATAGAGCGCAGTGATGTGTCCTATAAGGAGCATTGGTAGCAAATCTGATGGCCAAAAGGTAAAGAACATCTAGCCGCTCAAGAGCACCCTTACCTGCCGATCTATAAATTACGTCTCTGTAATCTAGCATGGGTAGGATGGTCATCTGAATCAGGGTTAGTTTGGCAGCTTGGGTGAAAGAGGAGTGATTACGATAGAGGAAATCATGTCGAGATTTAACTTTAGCCTGCAGCTTTTAAATGTACTGAGAGAAGGACAGTGTACCGTCTAGCCAAACTCCCAAGTACTTGTATGAGGTGACTACCTCCAGCTCTAAACCCTCAGAGGTAGTAATCACACCTGTGGGGAGAGGTTCATGATGTTGGTTGAGAGAAGGCCAAGAGTGTGCAAAGCTGTCATTAAGTCAAAGGGTGGCTCCTTTGAAGAATCTCAAATATAAAATATATTTTGATTTGTTTAACACTTTTTTGCTTAATACATGATTCCTTTGTGTTATTTCATAGTTTTGATGTCTTCACTACTATTCTGAAATGTAAAAATAAAGAAAAGGAAATAGTAAAAATAAAGAAAAACCCTTGAATGAGTAGGTCTGTCCAAACTTTTGACTTGTACTGTACATACAATACATACATACGTACACATACATAACGCAATAGAAATACCGACATACAGTATTCACATAGACAACGATAAAGCACAACACAACACAATATGAGCCTGGTTCATTTTCAGTAATGAGGCCCTGTACCCCATTTACAGTTTCTACTTCAATGTATCAGGTGGAGTTATTCACCAGCTATAGAGTGACTTGTTGTTTATGTTTCTAAGACTGCAGGGTGGGAGATGCAACAATGGCCTTGAGAACAACAGGAAGTGTGTTGATGGTCTTTCTCTGGTCTGTAGCAGGTATGGTCTCATTGATAACTTGATATGTTTGTCAATGTACAGACATTTGTAAAATGTGAAAATTACATTTGCATTTTATTATTCTGGTGTGCTCTGTTAGGCGTCTCCACTTCACTTTAAATAGTTAAGCATCACTCAGTGAGGTGTGAAAGATATCTCTGGTTTCCAATCACACTCAAATCAGCAACTATGGCAACAAAGTGTGGACAAACCATGCTGTCAGTGTGAGCCAATAGACCTTGACTTAATGTAATTCCCTTGTTTTCTGTGACTGTTTAGTGTTTCTGTGGCTGAATGGCTGGAGTGTGACATACACCACACAGAGTATTTGTGCCTTGAAGGGGTCAACAGTGAAGCTGACCTGTTCTTACACATATCGCATTGGTCATAAAGTCACATCAACCTTCTGGTTCACTAAATGGGGGACTGGTGTAGAACCTGAAGATCTGGGTCAGGACCCAGAGTATGCAGGTCGTCTGGAGTATCATGGGGATAAGAAGAATGGTCACAACCTGATAATCACAGACCTGAGAGAGAGAGACTCAGCTGAGTATAAGTTCAGATTTAAAACAGATCAGAACGGGAAATATATTGGCAGTCCTGGAGTCACTCTGTCTGTCACAGGTACAGTTACATTCAATAAAGCTAAACTGTTGAATTCCATTTAGATTGGGAAAATTGTCTTGGTTTGTGTTTATGTCTGTATAACATAGGATTTCTTCCATCTTTGTATTAGAGTGATAAGTCAGTGATAAAGAGATTTACAGTGATATTGTTTTTTCTCCAGGTCTTCAGGTGAAGGTGACTGGTGGACATCAGTATAAGACACTGACCTGTATCACCACCTGTACTCTGACTGGTAACCCCACCTACATCTGGTACAAGAACGGACACAAAGTAAAGGAGGACACTTCCAGCCTGTACTCAGTCTACTTTAGTGATGCAGACAGTTACTCCTGTGCTGTAAAAGGCCGTGAGGATCTCCACTCTCCTGCAGTGTGTGAGTCTGGACTTTTTCATATAAATGCAATTTTCTTCAGGTTGTGAGACTTATGTGTCACGTCCTGACCAGTAAAAGGGGTCATTTGTAATTATAGTTGGTCAGGGCGTGGCAGGGGGTTGTTTGTTTTGTGTGTTTTTATTTTTGGTTCTAGGGGTTTTTGGTTCTAGTTTTCTATTTCTATGTTTCTTTTTTCTATGTGTGGCCAAGTATGGCTTCCAATCAGAGGCAGGTGTCTTTCATTGTCTCTGATTGGAAGCCATACTTAGGCAGCCTGTTTTTCCTGTGTCTTTGTGGGTGGTTATTTTCTGTATAGCCTGTGTGCCTTATGGAACTGTTTCATCATCTGTTTATTTTGTTTTGAGTGTTCTTTCAAATAAAGAAGAAAGATGAGCACTATACCCGCTGCATTTTGGTCTGTCCCTTACGATGCCTGTGACATTATGTCAATTAATCAATGAATATTGATCATTATTTCATAATTATGGTTTTCACTACTGTCAACTATTTAACTAGTTTTCTTCTACTTTATAAACAACATCAGTGTATGCTGGTAGATATTGTAATTTAAGATTTATATAAGGTGTTCTGTTGTCTTCTTGCATTTCAGGTCAGAAGTGTTGGAGTGTGATTTACACCCGCCAGAGTATCTGTGCCTTGAAGGGGTCAACAGTGAACATATCCTGCTCTTACACATATCCCAGTTATCATGAGATCAAAACAACTTTCTGGTTTACTAAATGGGAGAGTACCTTGGGGATAAGAAGAGTGACTGTACCCTGAGAATCCCAGACCTGAGATTGAGTGACTCTGCTGGGTACAGGTTCAGATTCATAACATCTGGAGAAAGGTTTGCTGGCTCACTTGTCTCCCTGACTGTCACAGGTAATCAGTCACACATCTCACATCTATGACACATACAATTTAAGTCGAAAGTTTACATACACTTAGGCTGGAGTCATTAAAACTAGTTTTTCAACCACTCCCAAATTACTTGTTAACAAACTATAGTTTTGACAAGTCGGTTAGGACATCTACTTTGTGCAACATGTCAAGACATCAGTCAGGAAGTTAAATTTGGTCGCAAATGGGTCTTCCAAATGGACAATGACCCCAAGCATACTTCCAAAGTCGTGGCAAAATAGCTTAAGGACAACAAATTCAAGGTATTGGAGTGGCCATCACAAAGCCCTGACCTCAATCCTCTAGAAAATGTGTGGGCAGAACTGAAAAAGCAAGGAGGCCTACAAACCTGACTCAGTTACACCAGCTCTGTCAGGAGGAAGGGTCCAAAATTCACCCAACTTATTGTGGGAAGCTTGTGGAAGGCTACACGAAACGTTTGACAAAAGTTAAACAATGTAACAGTAATGCTACCAAATACTAATTGAGCGTATGTAAACTTCTGACCCACTGGGAATGTGATGAAAGAAATAAAAGCGAAAATATAACACTCTCTACTATTATTCTGACATTTCACATTCTTAAAATTAAGTGGTGATCCTAACTGACCTAAGACAGAGAGTTTTTACTAGGATTAAATGTCAGGAATTGTGAAAAACTGAGTTTAAATGTATTTGGCTAAGGTGTATGTAAACTTCCGACTTCAACTGTAGATAGCTGTAATGTGAGTGTGGTTTTGTATGTATGCTAATGCATATGATATGTGTACTTCAGTGTATAATGTGATTTTAACTATGCTTTTGTATGCTAATGAGAATTTTGTGTTATTATTTATTCTATGGAAGCCAGGACTTCCTGGAAAACAGTGGATTTATTACAGAGTTGACTATCCTGGCTAAATAAATCGAAATAAATGTATTAAATGACTGCAATTAAGGGCAGTTATACAGACATGTAGTGGTATGTAACATAAAAAAACAAGTGTAGTACTTCACATATGAGGACATATATAGGAGGAGAATAATGATTTGTTTCCTTTTACTCTAGATGTTGTGTTGGAGATGGATCCTACATCTGTGTCAGAGAGGGAGAATGTCACACTGACATGTAGAACCAAATGTACACTCGACCCAATCACAGTCTACAGTTGGTATAAGAATGGACATCCTATACCAAACAGCAACACCTACTCTCCTGTCTATAGACTATTCTCAGTCAGCAGTGAGGATACAGGCAGATACTCCTGTGCTGTAGAAGGCCATGAGGATCTCCCCTCTGCTGAAGAGACTCTCACTGTCACATGTAAGAACATGGGTTTAAACCTTTAGTTTGCTATATTAACATTGTAGTGAAAGATATTAGCTCTAAATGTAAACGCATATTTAAATCCACTGTTTTTTTTACACCAGATAGCCCAAGGAACACCTCAGTGTCAGCCAGTCCCTCTGGTGAAATAGTGGAGGGCAGTTCAGTGACTCTGACCTGCAGCAGTGATGCCAACCCACCTGTGGACAAATACACCTGGTACAAGAAGAATGTAACCTCACCAAAAGCATCAGGACAGAGTTACAGCATCACTAACATCATCTCTGAGGACAGAGGAGAATATTACTGTGAGGCCCAGAATGGAAGAGGATCTATGAACTCTACAGCTCTGATGATCATTGTAGCAGGTAAAGTTACATCTTCAATACTTCAATACAAAATGATGTTCAATAAGAAATTATGTTTCAAGGTAATCTTCTTCTAGTTTGCCTTATTACACTTTGTATTTAAATAGGCTTATATATACACAAGTATTGCATTAATGTCCTGTATTGCCATATATTCATTTTCAGTTCATAATAACATGTACTCATATCATCAATATTATCTTTTAGGGAAACAAACCTCAATTTTGACTGCAGCTGTAGGAATCAAAGTTGTTGTTCTGGTTCTCATCCTCTCTGGCTTCATGTGGTTCAGGTGAGTTGAAATGCATCTTTGGGAAAATGTTATTTATATTATTCTTTCACCTAAGCTCTTTGATTTGTTATTAACTTAATTCATTCATTAATTATTGGCCAAACGCCATTAACTGCTAAACTGTATTTGTAACGAATCAACGTCCACTAGAGGTCAGTAGAGAGCAGAACGCACTGTCCCTCTTTACAGGAGATCCACTGGAGTGGGTGATGCCACATCAGACAAACAGGTGATCCCATCAGTTACACCAGGACCCCCCTTATTCAAATAACCAACTCATCAGGCTTTGATTATATGAATCAGCTGTGTAGTGCTAGGGCAAAAAAACTAAACGTGCAACCAGGGGGTCCCCAGCTCTGACTTTGGGAAACCCTAAGTTACAACTCCATTTTCATTCATTTACTGTGTCACGACATTCTCTTTCATACTCGCTCTCTCTCTGTCTCTCTGTCTCTGTCTCTCTGTCTCTCTCTCTCTCTCTGTCTCTTCTCTCTGTCTCTCTGTCTCTCTGTCTTCTCTGTCTCGCTCATCTCTCATGTCTGTCTCGTCTCATCTGTCTCTCTCTCTGTCGCTTGCCTCTGTCTCTATCTCTGGTCTCCTCTGTCTGGCTCTTCATCTGGTCTCGTCCTCTCCTCTGTCATCTCGCTCATCTCGTCTGTCTGTGTGTAGAGAGTAGGTCCGTCCTGACAGTGACACGTACACACCTCTGAACATGAGGACCAGGTCACCAGATTATGACACCCTGGCAGTAAATGTGTGTATATAAATGTTTAGTGTGGAGTGCTACTTCAGTATGTCTTCTTTCAGAATGTGAGGGGAATCTCCCACTGAAGAGAAGCACCACAGAAACCTGGACGTGAAGAGAAGCACCACATAACCTGGACTGAAGGATAAGCACCACAGAACCTGGACTGAAGAGAAGCACCACAGAACCTGGACTGAAGAGAAGCACCACAGAACCTGGACTGAAGAAAAGCACCACAGAACCTGGACTGAAGAGAAGCACCACAGAACCTGGACTGAAGAGAAGCACCACAGAACCTGGACTGAAGAGAAGCCCCACATAACCTGGACTGAAGAGAAGCACCACAGAACCTGGACTGAAGAGAAGCACCACAGAACCTGGACTGAAGAGAAGCACCACAGAACCTGGACTGAAGAGAAGCACCACACAATCTGGACTGAAGGTTCGAAAACAAAACTAGGCCTTACACTCTATTCTATTGCTGCCATATCTACAAGTTTTTCCAGACCATGAACTTTAAACTTTTGAGTAAATGCTGGATATATATTTTATTTTCTTATAATGATAATTATGTATATTGATGATAAATGGGATATTGCCATATACAGATGTTTATAACATCAATAGTCCTACTTTCCTCAGCAACTAATATGGATAATATTGATAACAGCTTTTTAATATTTTTAGCTATTGGGTCAAGTTTCTTCTGAAGTGGTTGATGATGATTTACTTTGTATTGCTGTCAGATATTATTACTAATTTTATAATACGTAATACCATGTTGTTCAGTGTCATGATATTTTTTAATAAAAATACATGTAATCAGTACATTACATACATTTAAACATTTGCAGTTTTTACTTTGTATTGCTGTCAGACATTATTGCATATTTTAAATGAATTATTATTTTATTTTAGGTTTTACCATATTGTTCATTTTACATTACATGTTTACCTTTTCAGTTTATACAGGATAAACATCATATAAGCTTCATGTTGTAAATAAGCTAAAAGTTTAAGACAATAAATACATTCATTAGTTGATTAACTATTAATACATTGATTCATAACTATTTCCACTCTGCTGTTTCTTGTATTTCTGCCTATTGGACACATGATGTCACCATTGAACAGATCAACACCCAGCACTGATCCTCACCAGTTACATTCACTGGTCAGCTGTTTGTTAACCTAATAACCCATCTCCAACCACCCCACTATATAAAGTGAAGATCTGAGGTCCACACCCACACTAGCCTACAAATATAGAAATGTTCTATAGGCTACAGTCAAAGACTGCAGAATTATTTTTTGAATAATTTAGACATATTTCTACTTGTAATTTCCGATATTTTGGTTGGCTATTTGTTAGTCACTTGTCTATAATTTCTAAAAACATGCAGTGGCGACACGTCATTCAAGGCAGCTGATGCAGAGATAAATCTGTTTTGAGCCCCACCTGGTTAGCTTTTTTGTTGTTGCTTGTTTTGAATGGTATTTTGGCATTAATACGTGTCACATATCAGTTTGCAAACAAAGTTTAAAAAATAAAGCATTGCATTAATAAGTTGAATACAAACATGGTCTCGTTTTGTTTTCTTGAGTAAGGCAGCTCCAAAATGCAGGTGTTTCAGCCTAGCTTAGTGCTTTCTGTGGTGGTGGGGCAGCCAGCATAACATACGGAGGCGTAGGGGTTGGTAATGTTCTCTAGGTTGTGCCGTGATTGGCTCAGTGTTCTGTCACTCATGGGGACACTATGTCACCACAAAATCTATGGGTAGAGCTCGAAATTTCAAGCCCCTTGGGTGTTGCCATAGAATTACATTAGAAATGCCCATCCAAAAAGGCTCAAGGTCATTGGCTTAGACAAAATTACATCAAGTCGCATTAAATCTACCGTAACTTTGACTGGACTGATCATGTCAACATCAAACTTTCAATCTTAGCTAGCAAGCTAGACAAGCAGTCATCATCATGCATCAAGTCGACAATCTACTGGCAAATCCTTATCAGTCTTTGTCATATGAAATTATAGATAAAACGTATCGGTGCTCATTGGCCATTGGACATAAACATTACACAACAAGTTGGAAATCACAAATTCAACAATGAGTGCTAAGGCAGCACTTCAGGCCCGGGTTCGATCCCGGACTGTTACAGCCGGCTGTGACCAGGAGACCTATGAGGCGGAGCACAATTGGCCCAGGGTCGTCATGGGATAGAGGAGGGTTTAGCCGGCCGGGATGTCCTTGTCTCATCGTGCTCTAGCGACTCCTTGTTGCCTGGCGCCTGCAAGCTGACGTCGGTCTTCAGTTAAACAGTGTTTCCTCCGACACATTGGTGCCTGCTGTTTGTCCTCCTGTCCAGGGGGTGGAGCTGAAGAGCACCAGGTTGGTGATCAGGTACCCAGACCGCTGGATGCAGAGAACCCCTCCCTCTCCTCAGAGGACCAACTCTATAGGCCTCAACACCTCCTCAGCCTTCCAGTATGCCTCCACAGGGTAAGGACATCTGTCTTTGTCAAAACATCAACTATAATTTATAAACATATTTAAGCAATCAACTCACATATCATACCTCCATGGAGATAGACAGAGGACTCTAGTGCCCAAAAGCCAGTTTAGCATGGGCAGCACCATTGAGGACTTTCACTTTAAGATAATAAACAAAAGCGAAATAAACAATAAAAATGTAACTGTAAACATTACACTCACAACAGCTCCAAAGGAGTATTGACATTTCAAATATCATATTATGTTAATATACAGTTCTGTAACAATGTCTCGCTCTCTCGCTCTCTCGCTCTCCTCTCTCTCTCTCTAAGCCTGACCAGAGAGGAAGATACAAGAAAACATGGCCACCCTGAACACCACACAATGTCCGGATATGACAGAGGGAGGAAGAACAGAATAATAAAGAGGAAGGGAAACATTGTCCCTACTTTAAAAGAGAACAGGAGTCTTGGATAGAATGGGGGTGTTGGGTTGGGGGGGTGTCAACCCCCACAGACAGAACACTGGACATAATGTATGAGTGTTTGAAGTGTCAATCAAAGTGATTTCCTTCCCCATTCCTCCTCGGCCTTATTGCCAGTTTGTTATTTTGTTATTGAACCAAGTGGACGAGGATATGATTGGGACATATTAGTCTCCCTAGGCAGACAGGTTGCCTCCCACAATGTTAACAAGGTTGTAGCTGTTTCACTAAGTCTGGGATTTCCTAGACAAGTAGAGACATATAAACTGGAGGCTGTAATAATGTTGAGTTGCCAGTAGGGAGCGCTCTAGTATGGAACACTGGAACCAAACATACTACCCCTTTCATCTGTTCTGGAACTTCAGTAACACTTGATGCAGCTGATGTGGAGTGATGGAATGGGTCACATTTTGTCTCTTGTAAAACATGTAGGCTCGACTCCTCAAATAAAGAAATGTAACTACAGTATTCTGACTTTAGACCATTTTCTATTAGATCAGTACATCCCTAATGTGACATGCTGTTGCTGCATGTTAATGCCCTGACTAGGCTACTTTAACAATGTATCAGCCACAGAACTCACACTTAGGCTAAGCCTGTCCCGTGTGGCTCAGTTGGTAGAGCATGGTGTTTGCAACGCCAGGGTTGTGGGTTTGATTCCCACGGGGGACCAGTACGGAGAAAAATGTATGAAAATGTATGCAATTCACTACTGTAAGTCGCTCTGGATAAGAGCGTCTGCTAAATGACTAAATGTAAAAAAAATGAAAAAAATGCCCTGCTAACACTTTCAGTAGACCACCTTTTGTTTTCCACGCATTGACAGTAAGTTGACTCTCTTGTACAGGACCTTCTCCTTCACTTCGCTCTGTAAGTACTCTTGACAATATCTTGAAATATAGTTTTGGTTTATTTGTTTTTAGTCATTAGTCATATTCTTGAGGGTAATGTATCATTTTACTTCCTGTTATGTTTTGAGCTGTGTTTTGGTTGTTAGATCAGGGTCAGTATTCATAAAGTGTCTCAGAGTAGGAGTGTTGATCTACATAGGGATGAGATGATTAACCATGGGTAAAAAAGACATGCAGACAAACATTTGAATCCCTGCTCAGTGTGTGGACCCGTGTGTGGTGTGAATGACATAGTGGATTTATCTGAGAGCCCTTCAGGACCAGACTGATAGGGAGTAGTGTTGACATCTATACTAGTGTAGGATGTGTGTTTTAACTTTTCTACATCCATAACAACCAGCTCTCTAGACTTTGATACAGACTCTATGGGCCTTATGGGCCTTCACTACAGATGGTCTCTCTCTCTGTGTGTGTGTGTGTTTGTGTGTGTGTGTGTTTGAGTCACTTGCTGTTTAGCCTCCACAGCTTGGGGATAGGAGTTATCATTGAACCTGGTGGTCAGTCTTTAGGCTGCTGTTCAGTTTGACTGACCGTAGAGGATGACAATTTATCCTCCTATGTTTGGGGTTCTGAGAATAAAACAGCTTCAGAACAATGTAGAAATATGTGTTTACAGTTCTACACATCTGTTCAATAAGTGATTGTTGTTGTTGTTGTTTATAATGATGATGATGACTAGTTGTATACATTAGGATATTATTTTTGCGTCATGCATCATGTCAGCCTAAATAGACAGATGTAGACAGACATGCAACACGTCACACACATTACATACATAGTGCAATAGACTTACAGACAGACAGTATTCACATAGACAACCATATAGCACAATACAACACAACACAATATGAGCCTGGTTCATTTTCAGTAATGAGGCCCTCGTACCCCATTTACAGTTTCTACTTCAATGTATCAGGTGGAGTTATTCACCAGCTATAGAGTGACTTGTTTTTTATGTTTCTAAGACTGCAGGGTGGGAGACGCAACAATGGCCTTGAGAACAGCAGGAAGTGTGTTGGTGGTCTTTCTCTGGTCTGTAGCAGGTATGGTCTCATTCTTTTCTTTTAGTTGCTCTGTTAATAATCTACAGACATTTCTAAAATGATAAGAATCGTAATGTTATTCTGGTGTGTTCTGTTAGGAGTCTCCACTTCACTGAAAGAGTTATCTTTCACACCTCACTGAGTGATGCTTATCTCTGTTTCCATTCACACTTCTGCACATCAGCAGCAGCAGCAGCAGTATAATGTTGTCAACCACCAGCAGGGTTGGGGTCAATTCCATTACAATTTCACTCAATTCAGGAAGTAGACTGAAATTCCAATTCCAATTATTTCCAATTGCTTTCAGTTAGAAACATTTTGAAAATGTATAATTGGAATTTGGTTTACTTTCAGAATTGACTGGAATTTAAATGGGATTGACCCCAACCCTGGCCACCAGTGCTTTTTACTTCCATGATGTATATTGAAATGAATACTAGAATGAATAGGGAAGTTACATTTGAGAAGATGGGTCCTACAGTATCCTGTACATGTTTACATGCATTTGGATGTAATATTGTAATGTCTGTTTTTTTTATAGTCTTGATGTCACAGATGAAGTTCTCTCATGGTTGAGTCCTGTGACACTGTGTTTCAGGTGTTCTGGGACAAAATACTGTGATGATCTGTGCCTTAAAGGGGTCATCAGTGGTCCTGACCTGTCCTGTTCCCAGTTGGACCCAAGTCACAGAGATAGTCTGGTTTAACCAATGGTTGAATGGTAAGTCGTATGATCTGAGATGGGACCCTAAGTATGAAGGTCGTGTGGAGTACAGTGGAACTACAGAGAAGGACTGCATCCTGAGAATCAAAGACCTGAGACAGAGTGACATAGCAACATATGACTTCAGATATAAAACAGACAACTCAGGATGGAAGTCTGACTCAGATAGATTCAGTCTCTCTGTTACAGGTACTGTATATGGTGAACACAGTAAAGTACAATAAACACATACCAGTAACAATAAAAGGGGTTAAATGATGAATTTGATGAATTTCCTACTTTTAATTACAGATCCCAGAACAGTCTGTCATGACAGATTATAACGTTCTCATAAACTCTCATTCAGGCCTGCAGGTGAAGGTGACTCCTGACAGAGTAGCAGAAGGACATAATGTCACACTGACGTGTAGCACCACCTGTACTCTGACTGACAACCCCACCTACATCTGGTACAGGAATGGACAGCCTCTTCCTCTGTCCACTTCCCAACAACACTGTCTGGAGTCCTAAAACAGAGAGTTCCTCCTGTGCTGTAAAAGGCCATGAGGATCTCCACTCTCCTGCAGTGTGTGAGTCTGGATTCTATTGGGATCATTGTAGCAACCTTTCTTTTACAAAGTAAGGCAACTTGCTAATTCAAGGTATGTGTGAAAAAAAACGATTTAATGTATTTTCAGGTGCTCAGGGTCACAACTGCTGGAGGGTGACTTACACCAAGAGGAGAATCTGTGTCTTGAAGGCCTCCACAGTGAACATATCCTGTCTTACACTCATCCCACTAGTTATATAGAACAAGGTTCATTCTGGTTTACACAGAAACACCCTGTAGATCTCAGTTCATATCCAGAGTATGCAGGTCGTGTGGAGTACAATAGGAACACAGAGAACCACCACAACAACAATAACAGACCTGACAGAGAAGGACTCAGCTGAATTCAAATTCACATTACTAACAACAGATGAGGGGAGATTTTCTGGTCTTCCTGGTGTGATGTTGACTGTCACAGGTAATACTCCACCTACAGTTAGTACTGTAATAGACAAGTCTAATCACATGACAAGCCTGTCTGGAGTCAAATATGACTATGTTTCCTCTTAGATATCCTGTTGGAGATGGATTCTGTGTCAGAGGGGGAGAGAGTCACACTGAGATGTAGAACCAAATGTACAGTCTCTCAACCCCACCTACATCTGGTACAAGAACGGACAACGTCTGACCAACCCAATCACCAGTTATAACAGCCTGATCCTAGACCCAATCACCAGTTATAACAGCCTGATCCTAGACCCAGTCACCAGTTAAAACAGCCTGATCCTAGACCCAGTCAGCAGTTATAACAGTCTGATCCTAGACCCAGTCACCAGTTATAACAGCCTGACCCTAGACCCAGTCAGCACTTATAACAGCCTGATCCTAGACCCAGTCACCAGTTACAACAGCCTGATCCTAGACCCAGTCAGCAGTTATAACAGCTGATCCTAGACCCAGTCACCAGTTATAACAGCCTGACCTAGACCCAGTCAGCACTTATAACAGCCTGATCCTAGACCCAATCACCAGTTATAACAGCCTGATCCTAGACCCAGTCACCAGTTATACCAGTCTGATCCTAGACCCAGTCAGCAGTTATAACAACCTGATCCTAGACCCAGTCAGCAGTTATAACAACCTGATCCTAGACCCAGTCACCAGTTATAACAGTCTGATCCTAGACCCAGTCAGCAGTTATAACAGCCAGATCCTTGACCCAGTCACCAGTTATAACAGCCTGACCCTAGACCCAGTCAGCACTTATAACAGCCTGATCCTAGACCCAATCACCAGTTATAACAGTCTGATCCTAGACCCGTCACCAGTTATAACAGCCTGATCCTAGACCCAGTCAGCAGTTATAACAGCCTGATCCTAGACCCAGTCAGCAGTGAGGATGCAGGGAACTACTCCTGTGATGTAGAAGGCTTTGAGAGAATCCTCTCTCCAGAAGAGACTCTCACTGTCAGATGTGAGTACATGGGGTGTTGATATATCTACAGTGAAAGTCATTGATATCATCTCTCTAATACATGGTTCTACATGTCAGTGTAATATACTAATCTATACTAATTTACATCATCTCTCTAATACATGGTTCTACATGTCAGTGTAATATACTAATCTCTACTAATTTACATCATCTCTCTATGGTTCTACATGTCAGTGTAATATACTATATATACTAATTTACATCATCTCTCTATTACATGGTTCTACATGTCAGTGTAATATACTAATCTATACTAATTTACACCATCTCTCTATTACATGGTTCTACATGTCAGTGTAATATACTAATCTATACTAATTTACATCATCTCTCTATGGTTCTACATGTCAGTGTAATATACTAATATATACTAATTTACATAATCTCTCTAATACATGGTTCTACATGTCAGTGTAATATACTAATCTATACTAATTTACATAATCTCTTGGTGCCTTACATGTTATATGAGTTCTACATGTTCTGTCATCTTCAACACCAGATGGTCCAAAGAACACCTCAGTGTCAGTCAGTCCCTCTGGTGAAATAGTGGAGGGCAGTTCAGTGACTCTGACCTGCAGCAGTGATGCCAACCCACCTGTGGACAAATACACCTGGTACAAGAAGAACGTAGCCTCACCAAAAGCATCAGGACAGAGTTACAGCATCACTAACATCATCTCTGAGGACAGAGGAGAATATTACTGTGAGGCCCAGAATGGAAGAGGATCTATGAACTCTACATCTCTGATGATCATTATAGCAGGTAAGTTTAATCTTCAATACTTCAATACAAAACTACATGTTTCAAGCTATTCTTAATCATTATACTTTGGCTTATTACACCTTAGTTTATAACTATACATTGGGTTATAAGATCCCTTAACTCTTGCGACGACAATCCCGTGAGCGGGACCGAGTTTTAGTGAAAAATCAGAGCGCCATACTCAAAACTACAAATCTAATCATTTCAATTTCTCAAACATAGGAGTATGTTACACCATTTTATAGATAAACTTCTCCTGAATCGAACCACGTTGTCCGATTTCAAAAAGGCTTTACAGCGAAAGCAAAACATTAGATTATGTTAGGAGAGTACATCGAAAAGTAACCACACAGCCATTTTCAAAGCAACTACATGCATCACAAAAACCAAACCACAGCTAAATGCAGCACTATCCTTTGACAATCTTCATCAGATGACACTTCTAGGACATCATGTTATACAATACATGCATTTTTTGTTCGATAAAGTTCATATTTATATATAAAAACAGCATTTTACATTGGGGCGTGACGTTCAGAAATATTTTCCCTCGGTGAATCAGCACTACAATTTACAAAATTACTCGTCAAAAACGTTTATAAAATATTAAACTGTCATTCAAAGAATTAGATGAACATCTCCTTTATGCAACCGCTTTGACAGATTCAAAATAACTTTACTGGGAAAAGCACACTTTGCAATAATCTGAGTACTGAGCTCAGAAAAATACACTACGTAATACAGATAGCCGCATTTTGGAGTCATTATAAATATTCATTACCTTTAATAATCTTCATCAGAAGGCACTTCCCGGAATCCCAGGTCCACAACAAATGTTGTTTTGTTCGATAAAATCCATAATTTATGTCCAAATAGCTCTTTGTTGTTCGCGCGTTACGTTCAGCTACTCCAAAAGTAGGAAGCGCGCGAAAAATCTCAGGACGAAAAGTCAAAAAAATTCTATTTGCGTTCATTCAAACGTTGTAAAGCATCAATCTTTAGGCCTTTGAACGTGAAGAATCAGTATATTTCAACCGGACGCAACCAGTGTCTTGAAAAAATTTTTGGAACGGAGCTACCTCTCGCAGGAACGCGCGCCAATGAGGCGATGGCCTTCCCTGGTGACCAACTTCCCGGCCTT